>NW_019416913.1:63709-196074 GCF_000390285.2 Anoplophora glabripennis
CCCTCCCGCGCTAGCCTAAGGGCCACCTTAGCAAAGCGCATCCCAGGCTGCATAGCCGCACTACCCTACCCAACCATACCACACATAAACATGACACTACCCCCGGGGTTTACACAGACGAGCCGGCGAAGCAAGAAGAGCGCCAGAAGAAAGGGCCCTAGCCGGCGGGGCCCAGCCAGGACAAAAGGAGGTCCCACAAAGCGCCTACACCGGCCGCATTTGCGGTCGGGGTAGACGACGGATGGGGCCCACCTACGAAGGCTGTCCAGGCCTACACGAGATGAGGCAGGATAAAGAGGGATAATCCCCCTCGATCCCAAATCATTGAGGCCAATTTCTAGCCATAGAATAATGGCGTATTATTCTATTTTTTTATGGAACCGTGACTCTTTTGTAGAAAATTGTTCTATGGTCTAGAAAGAAATAGCAATACATTTTTAGGAAAAGAGATGCTAGATCACAGTTTGTAGGGAGATTTCCTATTTCTATTTAAGCTAGGTTTGCAATTTGCCCCAGGTATCTATTTTTCTAATTGTTATAATTTTCCTAGCAGTCCTTTTCAAAAAAAAATATTTTTTTCAACTTGTTCACTTAATTTTAGTGATTGTGGTACTTAATTATATATGTTGCGGATCTCGTGTGTGCTGATTTTGGAGTGAAGTAGTTTGTTTTGTTTTGTGCGTCAATTTGATAGATTTTCAGTGAAATTTTCGAATGACATGACATTTTAGTTATACAATGGCCTCAACTTCCAGTTTTGAGGCAAAAGTGTTAATGTCTAAGGGCAAAAGGGCCACTGCAGCTTATATTCACGCTGACTGCTCTAATGAAAGGAGCCCCCAACATCTAAATGAAGTCTTGGACAACCTCTTGAACCCAGCAAAAGCAATAGATGAATGGGAAACAATAGATTGGTGCAAATGGCTTATGGCTGGGGGCAGAACTCCAGATGAATTTTCTAGTACAGGTATGTACTATCAACAGATGATTATTTTACCTTGCCAATGGCCTTGCAATTTTTTATTCACGAAGCTTTATTAAAATGAGTCATTTTTTTAAATATAGAATTTTTAGGTTTATGAAATATTACATAGTACAAGTATTTCAAAATAATAAGGAGGTACATGAAACTAAAACGTTTATTATTTTTTTTACAAAATTTTAATTCAAAATACTTGTTTGGGGGCATTAGGTACCTACCTCAGTACCTACTATTATTTATTTATATAGCATACTCTAGGATCTACTGTACTCAAATTGTAATCGAGAAATATTTTGAATTTTTATTAACTACTTGTAACATTGAACAAAATGAAATTTTATATCATATGTGCATTTGTAATAACTAACTTTATATTTCTATTAGTTTTAACCTTAATGGATAAAAAATGATGTCAGTATAATTAATATACTTGCTGACCTCACTAGGGATAACCTAATATTTAAGTTTGTGTTGAATATTTATAGTAATGTTTTTCAAATTAAATTTTGTCTCAATCCTCGTTCCAATTTTTTTTATTCAATAAAATGTCAGAACAAACTATTTTATGAATTAAACATTGAATGTAAATATTCCAACAGTTTTAAATTCATACCATACCATACACATATTCTGATTTTTTTTATATTCATTTTCGTTAGGTTATTCCCTATGTACAGGTCACTTCACTCAGAATTCCTAAGGTTAAATCAGGTCTTCTATCAGACAAGTCAAAGTAAGGGCTGACGCTTTCATATTTCATAGGCCGTCACGATATCCAGAGGGTAATATGATCGGCCCTCTGAAATCTAAGAAGTTACACATTTATCATTATTATTTACTACAAATAATACTTTTACTACCCCATTATAACAGTCTAAGTAACAAATTGCCTCTTTTTGAGGCATGCTTTCTTAGATCTTGATGATGTTGATCGCACTGCCCCCTGGCTGCAGATGACATAACTTGACTATCATATGATTATTATAATAAATCTTGTGTTAATTTGTCTCGCATGTAATCCGTGACAGATTACTTAAATCAAATTCTGTGAAATAAAAAACAGAAAGTAAGTGTATGTACTGAGGTAGGTACACTGCCGGCCCTTTGAAAGTGGACAATATATTTTTCTAATGTGATGTGGTCTACTTCCTATTATGACAAGTTTTTATATGTCAGTGTCATTAGTAATTTGCTTGGTAATTCAAGATGCCACGTTTAACGGAACCAGAGAGAAAGTGAGAGCTATAACTTTACTTCAGAATGATTGGTCATTGCGGATAATCTGCATGTATGCAAGAACAGCATATTTAAACTCAAAGAAAAATGGATTGCAGAGGGTCACGTACGTTATGTTCACGGAGGTGCTCGTCGAAAAGTAAGCACCACCTAAGAATAAATCCTTTTGACATGGCAGTAGTGGCATTTTTTGAGACGAATTTTCCTGGATCAGTGCGAACTGAAAAATTCGGAGCTGAAGAATTATGTGGCCGCAAATACAGTTGCTTTGACTCCCCAGTATAAAGAACAGAGATTGGAGTTTGCAAGACAATTTGCAGGAAGTCCAGACAACTTTTGGGAAAATATTATATTTGTCCGTGTCTACCCACCAGCGATTATAAGATATTCGGAGCCTTATGTGAAACCCACACAGCGCAGCAATAGATTCTCCATTAACGTTTGGGCTTGGATAAGCCAAAGTCCTGATGTTTGTTGTGACCATGCTGTATCCTCAAAATTTCACTTTCAAGCAGGATAATTGTGCAATTCACACCTCAAGAGTTGCGTCAGAATAGTTCATTGATAACAACATCGATGTCTTACCTTGGCCCTCAAAGTCCTGGGGATATATGGTGAAAAAAATTTACGGCAGAAACTTCCGTCCAGTTAACGTCGAAGAACTTTGGGAGGCAATTGAAAACGCATGGGATAACATCACTGAGGATTATAACAAGAACATTAATTTTATCAATGCCATGTAGATTGCAGTGTTATAGACAAAAATGGTGCTTGGACAAAATACTAACTTTACGAATCGGGTTTTTTTGACGACGAAAAGTGTTTGATTTTTAGATTTCATTGACGGCGAATGAATGGCTGTTAGAGTGTATAATATATTTCAGTATTGGAAAAATAAATAATTTGCTACCTAATTTGGATTTGTTTTGCTCACTAGAACTAGTATGATAGACACACATTAAATTTGACTTAATGACAGCCGATTTGAACCTCACATTTTCAAGTCAGTTTCACAAAGGCCTATTATAGACAATTTGCTTATAAGAGTCGTCCATTTTCAAAGGGCCAGCACTGTACATTAGTAAATTTCCATAAATAGGTATAATGGTTGTTTTAGAATTACTTATGTTCTTTCTAGTGCATTTTTTTAACATTTTTTAAATGCGTTCTTTTGAATAAAAAAGTTTCTTCTGATCCCCTGAGGTTTTCTGGTTATGATCCATCAAAGTAGACTGGTAGATAGGTGTATGAAAAAAACTTAAATGGACAAAGTTGTTCAGAATTTAGAGCTTATCAACATTCCGCTGAGAAAATTGTTGGATTTTATTTAGAAAAAAGTGAAAATCTTTTTAAAAATTAGCTGTAACTCCTTTATTTGTAGTCATGCAATTTGTTTGATATTATAGTATATTAACAGTTAATAATAATAATAATAATAATAATAATAATAATAATCTTTATTTTCTATAGATTTACCTACTGTAAATATGAGAAATTGTCAAGCGTAAATGTAAAGGTCGCTCGAACCAGGATGCACTAATGTCATTTTGTAGCAATATTATTGAGTCAATCAATGAAAACCAAAAAACCATCGGCATATTTTATGATCTCTCGAGAGCCTTTGATGTCATTAATAATACTCACTTACTCAATAAACTTGAGAAATATGGTATTTGTGGCCTACCGCTATTGTGGATTTCATCGTATCTACGCGATAGAAGCCAAATTGTAAGGATTAAAGATGGGAGTGACGTTTATTTATCAAAAAAGTTTTCTGTGGACACCGGGGTACCACAAGGGAGTGTATTAGCCCCAACTCTATTTATATTATTTATAAATGACATTCCCCTAAGACTTGGGGTCACTTGTTCTAGCTCGTTATTTGCAGACGACACATCTTGTTTAATTAACTCAAACAGAGAGCGTGATTTATGTAAATTATCGGAGGAATGTGTTGCTCAAATGGAACAATGGTGTTATCAAAATGGCCTAGTGCTGAATTTGACAAAAACAAGTTTTATAAAATTTTCATCTATTGGTACACGGGACGACTATAGCTTATTAATTAAGTCTTCAACGGGAAGTTTACTGCAAAATAATGTTGTTAAGTTTTTGGGACTGCACCTTGATAATCACCTTTCATGGGATTTTCATATAGATGGAATTCTGAAAAAATTAGCTACAAAAAATTATGTTATTTGGAGTATAAAAAAAGCCTCTATTTAGAAATTTTGAAACTGTACTATTACGGTTGCATTGAATCTGTACTAAATTATGGAGTTATCTGTTGGGGGTGCAGTAGTAGTTTATATAAAGTTTTTATTATGCAAAAAAGAATAATCAGAAATATGTTCAATTTAAAACGTAATAGTTCCTGTAGATCTTATTTTAAACAAAATGGAGTTTTAACTTTATTCTTTGTATATCTTAAATTGCGTCATTTATATAAAAACAAATTTAGAAAAATTCCCGAAGAGGTGATCTGAATCCATACGAATTAAGAAATTCAAACATACTACACATACCGTACTGCAGAACTACCCAAGTCTCCAAATCGTCTGCAAAAATGTCAGTCAAATTATATAATCATCTGCCTCATGATATCCAAGATATTTCAAATATTATACCTTTTAAATTCGAAGTAAATTAACAGTTAATTTACTTCTCTTTTTTTTAGAGAAGAACCAGTCAGAGAATAGTTTACCTAGAACTCAAAATTTGTTTTGTTCATAACTTTTTTCTCTTGCTAGACATCGCAGAAATTTAAACATTATTGAAAAGAAAAATAATAGAAAAAATTATGTACTGTTAATTCAAGTCGATAAATGTAACCATTTAGCAGGAAATCGCTATTAAAGTGTTATTAAACATCAAATTTTCAAATTCATTGTCAGCTTATTTTTCCACAATGTTATTACAGAGTCGAAAAAAAATTATTATAGTGAGAAATGAAACATACCTGCTTTATAGAATTATCAAAAATTTGATGTTTAATAATACATTAATAGCGATTTCCTGAACGGTAACATTTATCGGTTTGAACAAAGAGTACATAAGTTTTTCTGATACTGGTTCTCTTTTCAATAATGTTTATTTTTCTGTGATGTCTAGCAAGAGAAAAAAGTTATGAACAAATTTTGAGTTCTAGGTAAAGTGCCCTCTAGCGGTGCATAATGAAACTTTTCTCTAACTGGTCCAATAGAGCTTCATCTACTTAGTGGGTGTGCCAAATGAGAGACCAATAGAACTTGAATTAAATAAGTTATTTATAGAAAATAGAAAAATAAAAAAAATAACTTTGACAAGCTGTAACTTGCAAACAATTGACAATTCGAAAAAATGTTCATTACATACTGCTATTATTTTAATCCGTAGAATCACCTCCTGGAGTTTCCTGACGGACTTTCATAATACCCTGTAGGGTGATTAACCTTGGGGAATGTGTTTCTCTTTAAAACAACTAAAGATAATTGCGAGGACAATTGGATCACTAATTGTCACATAAATTTCATTCATTCTGCAAAACAACTAGATACTTTCATTTAGATGAAAAAAAGTTTGAATAAACACTTCTCTACCCCGATCCATTTTTGTTAGTATACATGGGCCTGGTAAAAAAAAATAGATACCTAATAGAGAAAAATTATACAACTATAAATTATTTGTAACACCAAATCAGGGGTGAAAAAGAAATTACTAGACCAGCACCAGACAGTGCGAATATATAACTAATTTTTTTTTCCTACATTTGAGTCGGAGATACAGAAAATATAAAACCATTTTCAGAATTATCTTCAATTGTTTTCAAGAGAAATGCATTTCTCAAAATATATCCTCATCCTGTATATGTGACTTTTTATAAAGCTAGTGGCGATCATCTGATTAATTAACCAAACCTTAACTGCTAACTGTCTAATATAATGTGTGGGAAATTATTCCTTCAGATTTTCAAACTGTATCTTATAATTCAGCATAGAGAGAAAAAGAGCTGTTCAATTGTAGAACAATACACTAATAAACTGAAGACTCGTGAAACTATTTTAAAAATCGAGGCATTTTTTACTCAGTTCGCAAATATAGTGTTATTAGGGTGGTAAAAAAGTAACATGATACTTGTATTTTGTTTTTTTATTTTCTTGATATTAATAAAATTAAATGTTTATTCATTTTAATATTAATTTATATAGATGCTAACCAAGGGGAAAAATGTCCATCTAAAATTTGAATACTAAAATGTGTGCGTGCATTGTATGTGTGACAAATTCTATTATTGTTTTAACACATAATTATTACCGTAGTATTAGTCAATAGTACGCAAATATTACTCAAACTTTTACACCAAATTACACTTGTGATTTCCTCCTCGATGTTAATATTGAACTATCACCTAAAATTGATAATATGAAACTGCAATAATTCTTAGCCCATAAGTAATTGAAAATGTGCTGGTATTTGGTTTATTTCAGTAACTTAAAATTAACAAAATGGATTAGATAGCTTTATAAAAGGAAGCATGTATTATGTAGGATGATTCAAAATGGCATAAAAATATTTTAGGTAATGGCCGGTTAAAGTACACAAATTTTGCTGCCTAGGAAGCTTTACCATTACCCTTGCATACAGTTATTTAGCCATATCTCCCTCAGATCTTTCAAACATATCATTGTATCCTGAAAAAGTAGTCTAACAAATTATGTATCTCCAGAAAATAACATTCAGTGGGTTTTTTGCACAAAAATGTGTAGTGGTTTGCCACTAGTGTGTGTAGTGTATTGTAAGATAAATGTTAATGCGAAATGTGCAAGCAACTTCACTAAGGGCCAATTTCATAATCACATCAAAGTTAATTTTAAAATACAGTTTGTTTATTTCCATCGAGATTTCCATAGTAACATATCATGACATTGTTTTAAAGTTCCATTAAGTTTAAAGGATACTTATTTAGTTTATTATAAAACGGGTCTTAATAACTCATTATATAAATTCTTATTCGATTTTAAAAATTTCTATTCGAATTGCACGTCATTGTCATCAACCCTGTGATGCATTATTACTAGACTATGGTTGTGTCATAGAAAACTTCTTATTTAAGTACCTTCCTATTAACAGATGACCCAAGACCCAATTAAAACATAGTTCTGGGACATTATGACTGTCCACCAAAATCGTTTTACTCTACTATTCTTTAAAAAATTTTGGTCAAAATTTGCAAAATAGCAGTTAAAATATTTTGCAAAATATTTTTTTCATAATCAGGTGACAATTACGGTTTTTTTATTTTTCACAAAATTAAATTTTCTTTGTAGTTATACCTATAAATTTTAATTTTATTTTAATTTGATAGTAGGTAATTCTCATTTTTCAAAATACGTAATACATAATGTATGTTTAATTAAAATGAAAATTTTGGAAAAAATATATTTTGCACATATACCTGCAAAATATGACCAATTCAATTATCTCGTTGATATTATGTTTTCATAATAATTATTTGTAATTAGGTTAATGTGCTATTTTTGTGCTAAATTTTATATCTCGTTTTAAATATATTAAAATTAAATAAGCGAATTCAAATTGATTGAAATTATTAAATAAAAAAATATGACAAAATATTAAAACGGAAAAAATTGTGAGGGTGTTTTTCTATTACTTTTTTATCCTACTTTTAGATGTAATGGTCACTATAGCAGCCAGTTTCGTATTATTGAGATATATTTTTTTTGCAATGTGAAATCAAATTCTGTGAATTATTCTCGAATTAGGATTGATCGATTTGTTTTTGTTTTTAATTAATGCAAAAAAATGGAATATTTAACATAGGTTCTTATGGGAAATGCTATGCTATATTCTTACACTCGAATTATGGGTGAAAAAATGCATATGGCAAGACGAAAAAAAATTTAGACATTTACCTTAATCATTAATAACACCACCACACACAAAAAAAAAGTTGTCTGAAATGTACATGCGACATATGATTTCCGATGTATTTTCGCCCGCTGAACACGAATCCGGGATCAGAATTGCTCCATCACCCTTCAATTTTCAGCAAAACGCTGAAGAATCTTCTGAAAAATGAAAATTTTCTCTAATGATAGATCTTGTAGATGGGTAATGTTCGTTATGAGCAATACAAAGTTTCCTAAAATTTTTGCCCGCTAAATACGGGTCCGTAATGAGAGTTTTTAATCAACCTTCATCGTTCAGCGAAATTCAGAAGAATCTTCAGAAAAATGAAGACTTTGAGCTTGCTAGTTGAAGCTTATCGTGTGATACATGTTTTCTATAGTATTTTTCTTGTTGAACTCGGATTAGGAATGTATATTTCTATACCGACCTTCCGTCTTCAGCAAAATTCAGAAGAATCTTCAGGAAAATTAAAACTCTCAGCTTGTTAGTTGAAGCTTGTCGTGTGATACATGTGTTTCGTACCATTTCTCCCGCTGAACACGGCTTTCAAATTAGAGTATTTCCATCTTTCTTTAGGTTTTAGCAAAACCCAGGAGAATTTTAAGAAGAATGAAGACTTCGTGCGTGAAAGTTATTCCTTATGCATGATTCATGGTTCCCTTAGTATTTTGATTCAGTATCTTTTATTTAGCATCTGAATAGATACATCATACTTTAGTATCGAGTAAAGCTCTAATGAATCTTAAGATATTGAAGTTCTTCAGTATTAGTTGGCATTTGCTGTACCGGCATACATGATCCATCCGTTTTGTGGACCCAGTAAGTCATTTCAGAAATACCTCGTTTTATTTTATTTATAAATCTTCAAGTTTTCTGTGCTCATACTAATAAGTTTTACCTTTAACTGCATCCGGGGTACCTCCACGTGGTCACGGTGGGCAACGGACCTCACCATTTTCCCGGCTGAGTCCCCGGATAGCGGTTTTCATGCTGTCATGGCAGCTAAGGGTAATACCTTTACGATGCAGGGACGCGCACGAAAAGTGCGATTCCCAGTATCGGTGGCTGGACTGAGTGGGAAAGCGGGCTCGCAGTCGTCGTCATCATGCGACCGTAGCTCTGTTTCGGTGGGTAACTTGGCCATTCCAGAGTATGAAGCTACTGAAAATACTTCGAAATCGAAATCATATTAAACTACATACTATAAATGGAGTTTCAGATATAGTTAATAAGCACGACGCCTTCATGTTTCTGGAGATTAATCCGAATTTTTCTGAAGACGGAAGGTAAGTGGAGTAAAAAGGGATTTCGTATCAAAGTTCAGCGGGAGAAATACTATGGAAAATATGTATCACAAGCAAAACTTCAATTAACAAGCTGAGAGTTTTAATTTTCCTGAAGATTCTTCTGAATTTTGCTGAAGACGGAAGGTCGGTATAGAAATATACATTCCGGATCCGAGTTCAACAGGAAAAATGCTATAGAAAACATGTATCACACGATAAGCTTCAACTAGCAAGCTCAAAGTCTTCATTTTTCTGAAGACTCTTCTGAATTTCGCTGAAGAATGAAGGTTGATTAAAAACCCTCATTACGGACCCGCATTTAGCGGGCAAAAATTTTAGGAAACTTTATATTGCTCATAACGAACGTTAACCATCTATAAGATCTATCATTAAGGAAAATTTTCATTTTTCAGAAGATTCTTCAGCGTTTTGCTGAAAATTGAAGGGCGATGGAGCAATTCTGACTCCCATATGTCGCATATACATTTCAGACAACTTTTTTTTTGTGTGGTGGTGTAATAATTAATAGATAAGAGGAAGACAAAAAGTAGGTTACTGCACATTTCACAGAAAAATAAATTATCAAACATGAAAGTTCTGACTAGTCCGCCAAGTAAACGCGAAGGAGTAACGGCAACAGCGCAATAGAGTATAAATGAGGATAGGTGGCGGGAAATTTAAATAAACGTTTCAATACGCAACTTAGTCATTTAGAAATGGATTACATTCAACTTGTGTTTATTTGTGTAATTCAATTTGGAATAATAAAATAAAATGGGAATTTTTCAAATGAAGTATACTTTTTGAAATCTTTTTTTATTTATAAACTACGATAAACTTACGATTTGCATCACAGCACATATAACAATCTTATGCATTTTGATACATTATGAAACGTGAAAAGTCAATAAAAATGTATTTTTCGGGATCTGGCGATGACTTTCACAGACTTTTGCTTACACCATTCGAAAGAGCGGAAAAGATCAGTTGATTTAAAAAAAATCATCCCGGTAGCTGCTTTCTAAAGCCACGATTCATTTGTTAAGTAAGAATTTTGAGAAACGAGCGCAGCATGGGCACTATGACGTCACAGCGCTCTCCTCCCCTGGTTACCGCTCAGCTGCGCGGATCACGCTATCTTTAACGAACGTTTACGTGATCACTTCTTGATCGAATCCATTAAAAAAAATTCAGCTTATACAGGGTGTCTCATAATTAGCTGCCAACCCTGAACATGCCGATTCTATGATCAAAACTAAGTAAAAAAGTTCATATGAACATGGGTCCGGAAATGCTTCCTAAGGGCACAGGGACCCATTGAAGAGGGAGGAATGGAAATCATTTTTTTGCAATATCTCTCAATCGCGTTGTGATAAATGAATGAAATTTGGTATACACAGCTAAATTTTGATGAGCAATTTGATGGACTAATCCATTTATTTCCACAAGGTCCATTGGGGTGGGTACGGGGGGGCCCTTGGTACTTTGCGTGTGTAACTTTTTCATCTTTGACTTTTTAACAAATTGGACAGCAAATTCCGTTTTCCCGAACTGTTTTACGTTAAAAAGGTACTCTTGTTTCAAATCGTTATCTTTAACGGTTTCTGAGAAAATCGCTCTTGAATTAATCCCACTTTGGTCAATTTCATAGTAATTTAAACAAAAAAATTTTTTTGTTTAAATTTAATCTAATTTTAATAAAAAAATAATAATAAAAAATTAAATTAAATAAAAATTAATCCTTTAAACGGAAAAGAGAGGAAAGTTAAATTATTATTATTTTTTTTTGTTTAAATTACTATGAAATTGACCAAAGTGGGATTAATTCAAGAGCGATTTTCTCAGAAACCGTTAAAGATAACGATTTGAAACAAGAGTACCTTTTTAACGTAAAACAGTTCGGGAAAACGGAATTTGCTGTCCAATTTGTTAAAAAGTCAAAGATGAAAAAGTTACACACGCAAAGTACCAAGGGCCCCCCCGTACCCACCCCAATGGACCTTGTGGAAATAAATGGATTAGTCCATCAAATTGCTCATCAAAATTTAGCTGTGTATACCAAATTTCATTCATTTATCACAACGCGATTGAGAGATATTGCAAAAAAATGATTTCCATTCCTCCCTCTTCAATGGGTCCCTGTGCCCTTAGGAAGCATTTCCGGACCCATGTTCATATGAACTTTTTTACTTAGTTTTGATCATAGAATCGGTCTGTTCAGGGTTGGCAGCTAATTATGAGACACCCTGTATAGGAAGTCTTCTACTTTACCATGAACCCAAGTTTATTACAAACTATTACATAGAACAGCCAAAATACCGTTTTAAAAAAAAATTATCGGCTCCTATTGGTCGGATCGAGACGCTTCTTTTTTTAAATTCATGTTTTTTAAGGAATATCTGATGTAATTGGTTTAAAATCTGTATATTAAAAAACCGTCTAATTACTTACCGTCTTTTTTTGGCTTTTTGCCAATAACTTTTTTATTTTGCAACTTAAAAATCTGAAATTTACACAGACGCGAGATAATGTAATTACCTTTCAATCTTTTTTTTTACTAAACCATATCTTTACCTGGGCAGAATATATACGCGTTCGCATTTTCGACTTTATAATTTTGCAATAGGCCGCCATTTTTTATTCAAAAAAAACTAAAACGCAGTATATCCCAAATTGCAGCCAGATCAGAAATCTGTTTAAAAGTATAATTTGGAAAGTTTATATAGTACCTATTGTATTTTTATTTAAAAAATTGCATAGACAAACATTTTATAAAAACATTCTTTGAATAAATGCCGGATCGTGAATGTACCGGTTTTTCGTGTATCGTTACTTTTTCAAATTGTATTGAACAGAACCGGTACTTTTTAAACATTACAGTACGATACGTCAGTACCGCTACTTTTTCAAGTATCGTGCATCTCTACAAACTACTTTATAGATCGCGCTCTTCTTACACTCGCAGTAGGATTAGTTAAAAAAATCCTAAAATTACTTCGTCTAATTCACGATACTTTCCCAAAAAATAACGAAAAAAAATCGAATGAAATGCAAAGTCAAGGACAAAGGTCACAACTAAGAAAATAAAGAAACGTAAGAATTTAAATGATAGCACGCGAAACTGAATCATTAGTATCATTACAACTGTTACCATGAAAGATGCCTACTATGTGAAAAAATTATTAAAAAAAGTTCTGAGCCATACATTATTTAAAAATAATTATTTCTGACTAAACTACGTAAAATTCGAAAAAAAAAGTAGGAAAATTTTTTCTTCAAAAAATTATAATTCATTAAAAAATAATTTATTAAATTATTTGCTTGATAATTCAAAGGAAAAAAAAAATCGAAAAATTTCTGTTAAAGGTAGGTTAGAAAACTATCCTTATTTATAACCGATTTTGATGAATCTTATAATAGTTAAAGACCCTTATGGTATGATTATTATCTACAGTTTTCATTCCATTATCTTAATCAGAAAGAAAGTTATTATAAAAAATATTCAAATAATAAGACCCCTTTGGAGGGCCCTATGTAACGGTGCTCTGGAGGACCAATATTTATAGGAACTTTTTTTTTACTATTTTTGGTTCTAGTTTCATCTTCTAAAATTTTGTACCAACTTTTCCAAACACCCTGTATATCCTATAAATGTTTATACATAATTGATTACAAGCCAGGTGGTACATGGCTGGTACTGTGAAATAAAAATCTTTAAATCTTGGCGTCACCAATATTAATGATTCGTTTACAATGAACAATGTCAAACCATTATCTCTGCTTGCGAGATAATGCGATCCCTGATTGGTTGAATAGAATTTCGCGAAAAATTACACCAATCACAGCGGGTGAAACAGAATGTGATTTAATGTAATCTAACCCATGCAAAATTGAATTGCCAACGTGAAAAAAAATTTAAAGAAAATTACTGGTCACGTGGGTTGTAATGATTTATGAAGGCTCTGTATATTGAAGACAATCGTATATTTCATGGTTGGTAACAAGGAACTTGCTGCGAAAGTGGTGGTTTACTAACTAGGGTTAAGATATTCAGCTACCACAAAAATACCTCGATATTGTATTTCATTATTGGAAATCACATAATTGTTTTATAAAATTAAATATAAAATTTTCCTCTAAGGCTCGTAACTTTTAAAGAAGCAACTAATTGTAAGTAACTAAGGCAACTTGAACTATGTCTGTTTATTTTCACCAAAGGGATACATAATACCATTTTTATTTAATTTTTAAATTACTGACTCCTGCTGAAAATTATTACCTACCGAGGCAAGAAGCCTAAAAGTGTTGAATGTATGACGCCGTAATAATACACCAGGAAAATTAGCGAAAATAAAAGAGAAACTCGAAAAAAGTCCTATCCGCTATATTATTGTAAAATTGTCTAAAGGAACATAATACAAGACATCTCTCGTCTCGTGAGTCAAAAACTTTTATTAGCTAACTTTTCTATTTAAACAAATAAGTGAGGAAAACAGTTTTTTCACTTTGCAGGGAAAACCATCAATTTTAGCGAAAAGTGACTCTTAGACAGCTTATAGGGAGTAAAATTATCTACAAAATGAGACTGGTTAAATTAAAATCGGTTAATAAACAAAAAAGTTATTGCAAAAAGACAAGAAAAGTGCCCATTTTTTCATTTGTTTATAACTATCGCATTTATTGTTAAAATTTTATAAAACCTATGACTAGTTGAGGGTTTTGTCATACTTCAAAAGTGTGCCAAAAGTGGGCGCTGTAGGTACAGTAGTTTTCGCACAATTCTATTTGTTTATAACGGAAGGTCCAAAAGTTATGAACTTTAAGCCTCTGTACAGGCGTTAATTTTCAACCAAACATGATTTTGAAAGCGTCATTGTAATCTCAAAGACGTAATTAAGCGACCTATTAAAAAATATCACCGTTTTTTTGACATTAACATTCTCAAATTGTTTATAAAAAATTTGAATAAAATTGTTGCCATTTATGCTACCTCACCGAAAATAGATTCAATGGATAGCTGGCAAAAAAATACACATATGTTAATTAATTTCGTTCGATTTTTGCAACTAATTGTTTAATTACTAAACGTTAATTTTAGTAAAGTTGATATCGTAGATGTAGGTTCTAATTGATCCAAAGAAACGTATCGAAAAAGAAAAATTCCAAAAAGTTCAAATTAAGTTGCCCTTTTTATAACTAACAAAGTAGGACGTAAAAATTGCGTTTTAAACAAATTGTCCCAGGGTCAGCGAAAAGCTGCTCGAGAATTCGCTCTTTTTAAATTAAATATATCTTATCTTTACGCTAATTAAAAAAAAAAGAGAAATCACCTACGCCTCTTTGTTCCCAAGAAAACTTTTTTTTGTATCATGTTAATCGTTAATTAACTATTGGGGTTTTAGAGACAATTAAAGAAAGGGTTGCACTTTTATTTTCATTATTTTACTTTGATGGTTCATTCGTATAATAAAGTCGCCAGCAGCAGTAAAAGTTAACGTTAATGAACAGTCTGCACGCGGAAGGAGCGCCCGGCCTGCGCATGCTCGTGAACGTCGCTCTTGTCGCGCACGAAATTGTTTACTTGAACGTTTCAGATTCGGTTCTTTCATTTATTTAAGACCAGAACCAAAACAAAAACGATATTAATTTTGTTTCCTTCATTTACAATATATTTATAATGGAAAATTGGTAATTTGCAATAAAAAAAACGCTAGAAACGTTTTTTTATGCGAGAAAGGTCAAAATTTTAATGTAATGTCTAACAAGTGCAAAATGCCACACCAAAAAGGACATTACTCGGTCCTGGATGATCCTGTTCCATAATAGTCATTTTGTATTACGAAGAACAAAGAATAAAATACATTCTGTAAAATTAAATTTGTCTACCTTTAGGTGTTTTGAACGTATTTTTTCAAAACATAATTTCCATAAATTTTAATTTGAACACCATGTATTTCAGAAACTAACAATTTCCCCCACTCATGCTTATGGGAACGTTCTTTTTTTGTTTTATGACATTCTCTCATCAGGTACAGTTTTGGCCTATGCAATTCGGGATACCCTATACAGGGGGAAACAATTTCGACCCTTTTAAGGTTTCTTTAAAAAAAAAATTGAAAAAAGTAGTTTCGATGTCAGAAAAGTTGAAAGGTGAAAAAACACTACTAATATTTTGATTCGTTTGAGAAAACACTGTTTTCTCAAATTTTCTATAATGTCTTAAGTTATTGCTTTTTGAAAATATTTCATTTATGTAGAAAGATATTTTATACGGTTTTTCAGCTGTTACAAAAACATGTTTTTTAATGTAGCATTTTATATTTTTCGATTTTTTGGAACCTTCGTAAAATTGTTTTTCAAATAATGTTTCAAGCAGGACATCATTTATTTATTTTACTTTTTTTAGGATATAAACACAACAAATTATTTTGTATTTCGTAATTCAACTGTATCTTGAAGAAACAAAAATCTAAAAATATATAAACAAGGTGTTTTGGAAAAAGATTACAGATTCAGAAATCGATAGAACATCAAAAAATAGTAGGACTTTTACTATGGATCACGGGATTATCGTTTTTTAATTTTGAGATATAGGGCGTCAAAGATATTTTTTTAAATCAAATTTTAGGCATATCCCTTCAAAAATAAAAGCGTTTAATTTTTTTAAGGGTTTTTAAGGGAGCTAAATATACTAGTGTAGTTAGTTTAGTAACATAACTTATTTGAGGTTAAGTTTTTTACTGTGTATATTATAAATTTTACATAAAAATCGATATCATTGTCGAAACTTTTGAAAACGCACAAACAAAAAACAAAAATTCGAAGCATGTTGACTGACTTCGAAGTTTTCCGTTATTTTAACAAGAGTATCTATTTAGTAAATTAAAACTTTACATTGCAATACACGACATTAAAAAAAAAAACACAGAAATGAGACACCATAAAAAAACATAACCTCAAAAAAGTTGTCTTAAAACGTCACTGAGAAAGGTCGTAGCTAGCGACCTCTCACAGATGGCCGAAAACTAATACCACTGACATATTTAACACCCTCGAAAACTTATCTGTACCAAATTTCAATACATACCTTCTTTTTTGGAAGAGATAGGACTGAAATTTGATTATAAAGAATGTTTTGAACGCTCTGTATCTCAAAAACAAATGACGATAGGCCCATGATCGAGAAGAAAACATTGTCTTATATTTTGATTATCAAAAAACCCTATAGGGTGTTCGATTAAAAAAAATGCTATTATAATTGAAAATACTAAAATTATAGAAAAATATCGAGTGCGCCACTGGATTTTACATAGAAATAAACTGAACAAAAAATGTACAAAAGTCAAATATTTAATTTTTATCTGTAATAGTAAGTTTATTGGTGGACAAATCTGTAGGACCAGATAAAAAGCTTATATAGTCCAGTCATTATAGACATGAAACAGCCTGTTTCGGGAAAAAAATACTATTAGAAGTTTCTCTGCGGAATATTGTTCGAAAACGTGTTATAAATAAAATATCAAAAAATCAACTCGAGGCTAGTTGGTAAACTTTGTTTAACCAATGGAAAAGTGGTTTTTGACTCGTGTAAAAATACTATTATTCATAGCGAAAAAAAGTTTATACAAAAACGGTAGATATTAAATAAGTCTATAAAATAAGACAAGTCCGAAAAATTCCGATGTGTTTATGCGCAAGAGTTCAAAAATGGTCGAAAATGGCCGTTTTTTTCAATTGCCAATAATTAATGCAATTTTTATCGCACACTTGTAATTCAGGATTTTTGAGGCTTTTTACACCCTTAATAAGTGGTAAAAATTTCAGCCCGAAAGCTTCACTAGTTTGGCGTTGGCGGAATTTTTTATCTAAGAAGATGCTATTTTCAATTGATTTTTCCCAAGCTCAAAGACGTTGTAGAGTTTTGATCATTAGTTGTTTTTGTACCTAACTAGTTGTATTGACTTGTACGGACTTGTTTTTGTATAAACCTTTTTTTTCTATGAATACAATTTTTTTTTACGCGAGTCAAAAAACCACTTTTCCATAACTTTAACCATTGTTTTAACAAAGTTTCCCAACTAGTCTCGAATTGATTTTATGGTATTTTGTTTATAACTCGTTTCTGAACAATATTCCGCAAAAAAACTTCTAATAGTATTTTTTTCCCGAATATGACTATAATGACTGGCCTAATAATACACATTTTGAAACCACTCGACTTGCGAAGGAAATTCCTCTCTCCCTACTCACCCTTTTTCATTTTCTCCTGCAGTTTCTTCTCCTGCTTCAGCCTCTCTTTCTCCAGAGCAGCCAGCTTCTTCTTGTCCACCGGAGGTTTTTCCATGGTGTTGGATTTGCTCTGCTCGGTTATGATCAGCTGTTCCGAAGCGGTCTTGCTATCAACTTTATTTTTACTTTTATTCTTCATGTCTGTCACTATCGGTCACACTGTCGGCACGATCGAAACGCCCTTAAAACTGAAAACCGGGCGCAGTTCGGGTCGGTCGGTTTTTCGCAGAAGGTAAACTGTGAAAATGGGTTGATGCGTCAGTAAAAGCTATTAATTGCCACCTGATACGACCGAGCGAGCACTTTATAAGGTTGTCTTGGACTAGATTCTAATAAAGTGAATTGCAAACTCAATTACACTTAATCACTTCAGAGGTTTCGCGTCGCCGTCAAGGTTGATGTAATACGTTTATAATAAAACTCACAAATGGCGAGAATGTCGCGAGATAGATGCACTTTGCTCTAAAAATCGTCAAAATTCTAGCAATAAGCAGTGCCAAATAGATAAAAAGACGTTCGCAAAGCGAGGACAAGAGATAATACTGATAATGGGAGATAACAGTTATTTTAAATAAACGCTTTACTTTTCACATTTGTACCTATACTCCAGTCGAATTAGTTTGAACGTGAAAAAATTATTAGTAGACGTTTTATTGTACTTTATGCTGGGGAATGACAATATCAAAAAACTAACTCGAAAGTAGTTAGGCTAAGATGGCAAATTGCCATTAATTGGAATAAGTGGAAAAATAACGTGTTTTTTCACTTTTTTTTTGCCACCCATGAAAATCTAGACGACCTATCGGATAATTAGTTTATGTTGTATGCAAGTAAATTACCTACAACTTAAGGTACCTAGATCCATTTTTCACTAATTTGTTAACTGTAAAATAAAGGTCGAACCTCGGGTCGAACGCGGAAATATCAGTTTTGTCCATTATTATTTCAAAAAGCGATGGATGTTGATGAAATTTATGGAAAAGACGGTCAATCCAAAGACCAACATGTATGCCAAAGGCCGATTCGATTGACCGTGAAACTGTGGTTCCAGATATCTTTAATTAAATTCGTTAGTTTCTTTTGCAATTAATTGTTTAATTGCAAAACGTTAATTTTAGAAGATAATCTTGTAGATATAGGTTCTAATTGATCCAAAGAAACGTATCGAAAAAGAGAAATTTCAAAAAGTTGAAATTAAGTTGCCTTGTACAACTAACAAAATAGGAAACAGCGTTATAAACAAATTGTCCCGGGTCAGGCAAAAGCCGCTCCGGAATTCGCTCTTTTTACATTAAATAGAGCTCATTTTTATAGTAATTTAAATAGAGATAGCTTTTTTTATAACGTTAATAAACTATTGGATGTATCGGACCAGGATTTTAGAGACTACACGCAAAAAAAAATCTTGCTTCAAATGTACAGGGTGGGCAAATAAGCGAGGTAAGCGGCTGTATCTCAGAAACTAGTGATCGTAGAGAGCTACGGTAAAAAATTTTATAGGTAAAGTGGGCAAGGGAAAATGCTGGAAATTATTTTCAAGTTTCCAAGATGGCCGCCAGTGGGCGTTTCCACCATCTTGAATTACATAAAGTTACGTTTCTCGCGATTTTCCCCAATGAATGTAACAAAAAAGTATTTGCGTTTTAATGTTAACTTAAAGTCGAACATTTTTTGTAAAAACAATTTTTCTCTATCTTTCGAAATAAAGTGGTGGGGGGTATTTGAATGTTGTTTTAAATAAATGCCTGTAACTTCGAAACGGCTTAATGGATTTGGATAAATTTGGTATCATTGAAAAGAGCATTTCTTGGGCTTTTAGGTTTCTCGTAATCATGACAGTTGCGACCTACACGGCCGCCGATAGAGGGCGTTATTCGATATTATAACCAAAATATTGGATTTTCTCAAAAAATTTAAATGCGATGATATGACTTTTTTTAGACTAGAAAATAGACAAATGACCAACCAATAAGCCTGCGCAAACCGCATCTTAATATCTTTTTCCTAACTCAAATTATTAAAAAAAAATACTAAACCAGGAAAATTCATATATCCCCATTTAAAAATGCATCGGTTGCTTTCGATAAGAAGGCAAGTAGTAGGCCATGGAAATAAAAGACAAACTCCTCTCTAAAATATTCACAAGAAATGTCAGTTTATTTAGTGCTGTGATTTTAAGTCGCACGTTTTCGTATTTATAAGCGATTTTCCTTTTAAATAAAGTTGTGGTCCTGAAAAGGACCGATTTTGAAAAAAGATTAATGCCTTCTGTGTTCAAATTGCCTTCCGTCATATTCCACACATTGTTCCAGTCTTTCTTGAGTCGACAGAACCGCAGCCTCGATTTCTACCGCTGATAGTTGACGAATTGAGTTTCGAATTCTGTTTTCCATATCCATTCGTGTTGTTGGTGGAGTTTGAAAAACAATGTCTTTTAAGCGTCCCCACAAGTAAAAATCAAGACATGTCAAGTCCGGAGATCTTGCCGGCCAAGGAAATAGGCTTCCCCTTCCTATCCAGCGTTCTCGAAAGGTCCCGTTAATATGGTTTCGGACATTAATTGAATAATGTGCCGGACAACCATCTAATTGCAGAAACATAGTTCTCCTAGTTTCGAGTGGCACATCTTCCAACAAAATTGGCAAGTCGTTGATCAAAAACTCTAAGAAGCGGTTACCAGTTAAAGCTTGATCAAAAAAATAAGGTCCAATAATTCTGTCCCCAATGATACCGCACCACACATTTAGGCTCCAGCGTCCCTGGTGCTGCACTTCTCTTAACCAATGCGGATTTTCAGCGGACCAATAATGCATATTATGACGGTTTACTCTACCATCACTACTAAAGGTAGCCTCGTCGGTCCAGAGAATTTCCGTTAAGAAATTTCTGTTTTCCTCAAGCATGCCTAGCATCCATTGACAATAATTTAATCTATTATCGAAATCTTGTTCATTTAGCGCCTGGTGCAAAACTATGTGGTAAGGATGTAATCTAAAAGTAAAAAACAACATATGCGTAAAAATAATATAATCAGAATAACACTGAATTGTGTATTTGAGAGTATGTGCTAAGATACTTGGAATAAGATAAAATTATTTACCTATAATCTTTCAAAATATTTCTAACAGTTGTTCGTGCTATTCCCAAGTCTAGAGACAATGTTCTAGTTCCTACATGTCTATCAAATTCTATGTAAGCCAAGACATTGATAATGTTTTCTTCGGTCCTTCCATTGCGACGCCTGCGACGTTTAGGACGACGAAAACTTCCAGTATCGCGTAATCGCTGTACCAAGCGCGGAAACATTCTTCTCCCGTAATGACGGCGATCTGGATACCGTGCCGCGTACTGTCTTGCAGCTATAGCTGCATTTTGAAAACACTCGAAATAAATCGCAATCATGTCAACGGCTTCATTATTTGTGAGAGGCATTTTGATTAAAAAGTACTCAAATTATACGCAATCAACAATATTAGGCTGCGTGTGACAAAAGTTTGACGTTACTTGGCAATATTTTTGTTAGGCGATTGTCGTGTCCATGGCCTACTACTTGCCTTCTTATCGAAAGCAACCGATGCATTTTTAAATGGGGATATATGAATTTTCCTGGTTTAGTATTTTTTTAAATAATTTGAGTTAGGAAAAAGATATTAAGATGCGGTTTGCGCAGGCTTATTGGTTGGTCATTTGTCTATTTTCTAGTCTAAAAAAAGTCATATCATCGCATTTAAATTTTTTGAGAAAATCCAATATTTTGGTTATAATATCGAATAACGCCCTCTATCGGCGGCCGTGTAGGTCGCAACTGTCATGATTACGAGAAACCTAAAAGCCCAAGAAATGCTCTTTTCAATGATACCAAATTTATCCAAATCCATTAAGCCGTTTCGAAGTTACAGGCATTTATTTCAAACAACATTCAAATACCCCCCACCACTTTATTTCGAAAGATAGAGAAAAATTGTTTTTACAAAAAATGTTCGACTTTAAGTTAACATTAAAACGCAAATACTTTTTTGTTACATTCATTGGGGAAAATCGTGAGAAACGTAACTTTATGTAATTCAATATGGTGGAAACGCCCACTGGCGGCCATCTTGGAAACTTGAAAATAATTTCCAGCATTTTCCCTTGCCCACTTTACCTATAAAATTTTTTACCGTAGCTCTCTACGATCACTAGTTTCTGAGATATAGCCGCTTACCTCGCTTATTTGCCCACCCTGTACATAATAATACTCCTCACGCCTTGTCTTTCTCATATCCGTGCAGTGTAGAGCCGGACTAATTCTATGGTTAGGGCTGGGACTGCAAAGCCTATGGAAGCTTTTTTTTAAATAAAAAACCGATATAAAATTTTCAAAACCTAAACAGTTTTTGGTTTGACCCTAAAAAAATAAAAAAACGCAATCAGCGACTTGCCGATATAAAATTTAAAAACCTAAACACTTTAGTTTGATACAAAAAAAAGGTCACGCAATCAGCGACTTGATATAAAATACTTTTTGGTTTGATTCTAAAAATAAAAAAACACAAAACTTAAATACATGTTGACTATACAGGGTGTCTCATTAGCTGCCAACCCTGAACAGGCCGATTCTATGATCAAAACTAAGTAAAAAAGTTCATATGAACATGGGTCCGGAAATGCTTCCTAAGGGCACAGGGACCCATTGAAGAGGGAGGAATGGAAATCATTTTTTTGCAATATCTCTCAATCGCGTTGTGATAAATGAATGAAATTTGGTATACACAGCTAAATTTTGATGAGCAATTTGATGGACTAATCCATTTATTTCCACAAGGTCCATTGGGGTGGGTACGGGGGGGCCCTTGGTACTTTGCGTGTGTAACTTTTTCATCTTTGACTTTTTAACAAATTGGACAGCAAATTCCGTTTTCCCGAACTGTTTTACGTTAAAAAGGTACTCTTGTTTCAAATCGTTATCTTTAACGGTTTCTGAGAAAATCGCTCTTGAATTAATCCCACTTTGGTCAATTTCATAGTAATTTAAACAAAAAATAATAATAATAATTTAATACGTAATCAGTAATACACATTATTGATGTAGAACAATTATGATATGATGATTTGTTTATGGCTTTTGCGATGGTAATGCTGCGCGGCAGAACGCGAGTACGGCAGAAGGTTTCCAAACAGAAGGCTGACATCAAGGAGGACATTCCTCACTGTATTCCGCAATTTAGCTGCAACCGTCACTTTTCGAAGGGATCATAAGATGGAAACTTAATTTTGATAACAGACAACAAGCTATTTTAAAAACTGTTCAAAAAACCCTCCACCTTCTCTGATACAAAGTCTTGCCCTACGTGTAACACTTCTCGAAGCTATTAAGATGCTAAAACGGTTTTGACGAATTTCATTGGCTGCATCATTGATACGCTGCAGCAATTCCTCACGGGTATCGACTTCGGTGGCGTAAACTTTTTGATTTAGATATCCCCAGAAAAAGAAGTCCAGCGGGGTTAGGTCGGGAGAACGCGGCGGCCAAGCTACCGGTCCGTGCCTCCCTATCCACCGTCCAGCGAAATTTTCGTTTAGGAAATTTAGAACATTGCGACCACTATGTGCCGGGGCTCCATCGTGTTGAAAAAACATGTTACGTCGTAAATTTAGAGGCAGATCATCGAGAATTTGGGGAAGATTTTCTTGAAGTAAGTTTAAATAAAGATTTGAATTGAGACGTTGTGGAATTTCAATAGGTCCAATCAGAGTGTCGTGAATTATTCCCGCCCATAAATTTATGGAAAACCGTTGCTGGAAGTTTGTTCTCCGAACAACATGTGGGTTCTCTTCTTCCCAATAATGAGAATTATGAAAATTTAATTTTCCATTTCGGGTAAAAGTAGCTTCGTCACACCACAAAATTTTGGAAGCTTGCTCGTTGTCCAGCGACAAAATCCAGCGACAAAATTGCATACGTGGCGCAAAATCTTCTGGTATCAAGCCATGTACACGTCGATAGTGATAGGCATGTAGACCTTGTCGCTTTAATATTCTTCCAACCTGAAATGTTAGTAGCACATCTAATCAATTCTGTTAAGGAAATCTTTAAGATATGTAGTACCGTTGGCCGAGGAACATTTATTTGCCTTGAAATGTTCCGTATGCTAGTCGTAGGATCTTGTTCAATAGCGTCAAGGACCTCCGCTTCCCTATTAATCCTGGGACGTCCTTGACCCGGTGCCTTTCGAAAAGTGGCGGTTGCAGCTAAGTTGCGGAATACCGTAGGGAATGTCCTCCTTGATGGCAGCCTTCGGTTTGGAAACCTTCTCCCGTACTCGCGTTCTGCCGCTGCAGCATTACCATCGCAAAAGCCATAAATAAATATCATATCAACTAACTCTTGTCCCGTAAACTCTTCCATTTTTTTCGCTTAGAACTATTAAATTGGCAATCGGGTTGACAATACTTTGACATAAGAATACCTTGATAATTTTGTTTAAATTACTATGAAATTGACCAAAGTGGGATTAATTCAAGAGCGATTTTCTCAGAAACCGTTAAAGATAACGATTTGAAACAAGAGTACCTTTTTAACGTAAAACAGTTCGGGAAAACGGAATTTGCTGTCCAATTTGTTAAAAAGTCAAAGATGAAAAAGTTACACACGCAAAGTACCAAGGGCCCCCCCGTACCCACCCCAATGGACCTTGTGGAAATAAATGGATTAGTCCATCAAATTGCTCATCAAAATTTAGCTGTGTATACCAAATTTCATTTATCACAACGCGATTGAGAGATATTGCAAAAAAATGATTTCCATTCCTCCCTCTTCGATGGGTCCCTGTGCCCTTAGGAAGCATTTCCGGGCCAATGTTCATATGAACTTTTTTACTTAGTTTTGATCATAGAATCGGCCTGTTCAGGGTTGGCAGCTAATTATGAGGCACCCTGTATAGTATAAATCAGTTGAGATAATTTAAATTTATAAATTTTCATCACATACGTTCCAACACGGGGGAAGGGGTAAAATTTATCATAAATTTGTTATGCTTTGTCTTTTTTGACTTTTGACTGAGAAGTATGAAATTTCAGAGATTTCTAGTAAAAAAGGTACTCTTGGTCCATATTGGTAGAATGTTCCATTTTATAAACTAATAAAAATAATTGAAAACCACACTTTTAATAAAGCGCATCTTTGTCTCAATAGTAATTTTTATAGCAAATGCCCAAAAAGATTTCCATCTTGCTGAATACATTTTTCAGCTCGACGTCGAATTGCTCGCGAAGACCTCAAAACTTCAAAATTATTTTGATTCGCAACCAAATGACTTCTCTGTTGTAATTCTTCCAAAGGATTTATTTCTGTAGCGTAAACTACAGCCTTCATCGTACCCCACAGAAAATAATGTAGAGGATGTAGGTCTAGAGATCGAGGTGGCCATGCAATAGGGCCACCTCTACCTATCCACCTGACAAGAAAATGATCGTTTAACCAATTCATGATATGGGTAAAGTGAGGTGGTACCCCATATATAGTTGATGTGTAACGTTAAGCGTACGTTTAACGATGTATCATCCAATATAGACGTTGAGCCACAGAGCATGTGCGGTTTCCTCCCGCAGGAGTAAATGTAGCCTATCTATTTAGATTCGTCATGAAGGCAACATAAATGTTTGGGATGATACTTTATAAAATTCGGTAGCTTAGTGGCGTTACGACCTCACAAAGATGGCTGCCGGGCGAAATTCGTAGTTTACCATTCTAAAGTTTGGTTTCATTTGTAAGGAGTAAAAGTATCATAAAAATTTTGATTTAGCATAAAACCAGGATCAATGTTCGGGATGATACTGTGTAAAAGTCGGCAGATTAGTTACGTTATGACTTCACAAATCTGGCCGCCGGGAGAAAATCGTAGTATATCTTTCTAAGGTCAGGTTTTACTTGTAAGGAGTAAAAGTATCATACAAATGTCAATTCAACATAAAGCAAGGATCAGTGTTTGGGATGATACTTTGTAAAATTCGGTAGCTTAGTGGAGTTACGACCTCACAAAGATGGACGCCGGGCGAAAATCGTAGTTTACCATTCTAAAGTCTGGTTTCATTTGTAAGGAGTAAAAGTGTCATAAAAATTTTTATTTAACTTAAGGCCAGGATCAATGTGTGGGACGATACTGTGTAAAAGTCGGTAGATTAGTTATGCTACGACGTCACAAATATGGCCACTTGGCGAAAATCGTAGTATACCATTGTAAGGTCAGGTTTTACTTGTTAGCAGTAAAAGTATCATACAAATGTCAATCCAACAGAAAGTCAGGATCAAATGTTAGGGATGATACTTTGAAAAACTCGGTAGCGTAGTGACGTTATGACGTCACAAACAAGGTTGCTGGCCAAATTCCTTTAGACTTATTGGCAAAAATTATAATAATAAAATATTATATTATTATAATAATTTAATAATATAACAATGATATAATATAATAATCAATTATTTGTACAATACTAATATCACGTCTTGTTATTCCAATTTTAGACTAGGCGGTATCTGTTTTGGTTTGGGTGAATCGTATATCCACGGAGATTTTTGGCGTTTTGGCTTTCAAATATTACTAGAAATGAAAATTTTTCTATGCGCATAAAAAAAAAACGTGGGCTTAACTTTTGGCGGCATAATATGTTTAAAAAATTCGAAAAATGTCATATTTTTTCTATTTAATTGTGTATCTTTTCAAGAGTCGATTTTAGGCGAAAATGAATAAGGAAAAAAATATTTGCAAATAAATTTTTTACAAAACATGTTTAGTTACAAATTTTTGGGGTACTTAAATTGGGTATAGGACCTTTATACTTGGCTCAAAAAAACTTCATGTTATGTAGAATTATCACACCAAATTTCAATACTTTGTCAATATTCAATCAAATAAAATTTTTTAAAGCAGGTTTTAAAAGTTCTTGAAAAGACGCTTCTTTTAAAAAAACAGATCGATTGATCAATTAGTTACGTAGTTATAGCCGTCATTTACACTAAATGTACTGGGACATCCGGGTTAATTTTTCGAAAAATACCGTTGGTATTCCGAGTACTTACCAGGTCTAAGATTACAATACTTTTCTTCATTGACAACCTACTTTAAAACGTGTTTAAAGTTATTTATGCAAGCGGGAAATTCAATAAAATCGTACAGGTGNAATAAAATAATCAATTTATACAATACTAATATCAGTGTAGTTATTCCAAATTGCATATATTTTATTTTTCCCTTTTTTTCAGATATGGATTCCGAAGCAGACTTTTCACCATTGCCTAAAAAAGTAAAAATAACAGATATAACCGATTAATGTACACCAACGGCAACAGCAGTTTGGTGACTCTATCATCTACCGAACCATGGAAAACTCTCTTGAACGCAGCGACAATAAGGAAACATAAAAGATTGCTGGAAATTACAAAGTCATACCACCGTCAATGTAGAAGCACCTTCACCATGAAATCTAAACTCACTAGTATTACGACCAAGCAGAACTCAACATTACAGGATGAACCATCGGTGTCTTCCAAAGTGCGGTTGCGTAAAGACTCATTGTACCAAAATACTAATACTGTACACCGTAATACTATCGAGTTTAGATTTCATGGTAAAGATGCTTCGACATTGACGGTGGTACTTTAATGCAGGAAAGTCTTCTTCGGTAAATAACTTTGCAATTTCCAGCAATTTTTTGTGTTTCCTTATTGTCGCTGCGTTCAAGAGAGTTTTCCATGATTCGGTAGATGATAGTCACCAAACTGCTGTTGCCGCTGTTATTTTTACATTTTTAGGCAATGGTGAAAAGTCTGCTTCGGAATCCATATCTGAAAAAAATGGAAAAATTAAATATAGGCAAATTGGAATAATAAGATTAATTATTATATCACCTATATTATTAAATTATTTAATAATATAATATTTTATTATTATAATTTTTGCCAATACACCTAAACGGAATTTGGTCGGCGATCATGTTTGTGACGTCATAACGTCACTAAGCTACCGAGTTTTTCAAAATATCATCCCGAACATTGATCCTGGCTTTATGTTGGATTGACATTTGTACGATACTTTTACTCCCTACAAGTAAAACCTGACCTTAGAATGGTATACTACGATTTTCGCCCGGCGGCCATATTTGTGACGTCGTAACGTAACTAAGCTACTGATTTTTGCACAGTATCATCCCAAACATTGATCCCCTTTATGCTAAATCAAAATTTTCATGACACATTTACTCCTTACAAATGAAACCAGACTTTAGAATGGTAAACTGCGATTTTCGGTCGTCGGCCATCTTTGTGAGGTCATAACGACACTAAGCTACCGAATTTTACAAAGTATCATCACAAACATTCATGACGAATCTAAATTAGTAGGTTACATTTACTCCCTAGAAAGGAAACCAATCCATCGATTTTCGATGAATTGCGAGCTGAATTGGTCCAAGTAGCTGGTCCCCTAAAATTCTTGTCCACACATTTATTGCAAATCTATTTTGATTTGTGCTCCGTATTGCTCGTGGATTTTCGTATGACCAGAAATGGGTATTATGAATATCTAGCTCTACATTCATAAAATGTTGCATTTTCGCCTGATAATAATAATTCGAAAAAAGTAAATAACTGAACTGTCAATGCAAATGACGCGCCAAACGCGCTTTTGATATTCAAAACCTGCGACAATAAAAAAATATTGACAATTTCGATCCTCGGTTATTAACACATGTAACAATATTTTTAAACGGATTTTACACAAAAATGGAACATTCTACCAATTGAACCAAGAGTACCTTTTTTTTTACTAAAAAAACTGAAATTTCATACTTTTCAGTCAAAAGTCAATCCATAAAAAAGTGTTAGGAAATTTGGACTGAGCACGTAAGAGTTAAGCTAGTTACCAAATTTTATAAATTTATATCAACTGGTTTCGGAGTTACTTAGAAAAAACCATAATCAGAATGGCCCCCTTTAAGTGGTTATAACTTCCTTAGGAAGAATTTTTGTACTCACGTTTATATAAAGAAAAAGTTATTTTTTTCGACATTGAATACCCTGTAGAAATATTGCCCCCTAATTTCGGGACACCCTGTATAATTTATTTTCATTGAATGAATTGTTTTTTTCTTTTGTAGTGATTAAAAATGTTGTATTTGTGATTGCTTTATACGATAAAAATAAAATAATGCCGTCAATAAATTACTGTTATTGGTAGTTTCTATGCTGGATTCGTTAGTTTACAATCAATTATTGATTGTGGCGTTTTCGTAAGGCCAATAACCTAAACAGTTTTGTAAATGAGTTTCCGACCTGAGTACGTATTATTACATCCAATTAGAATTGTGTAAATTTTACACACATGAATTGGGCAAACATTTGTGAATCGATTTCAAAATTTCCCATCGGTCTCAGTTGGTATTATCTTGTAGGAAAAGGCGCCCAATAATTTTTTTGAACCGAATTCTTGGGTAGACGATGTCTCGAGCTAGAATTTCGGCAGGGTCATCGACCCTGCCCGCGTCGGCTTCAGATAGGATAATCGAAAGTATAATTCGTCGAAAACAAGTCAACGAGTCATTAGTTTTCACTATTTCATGATTTGGATGTTTCTAAGTCTGTGCCAATTCAATAAGTATATATCCCCTCTCCTAAAAATGATAAATTATTTGTTGTTATAATATAAATAAACATTTTTGTACAGACAATAATTTCTAATTCCAATAATAGTCATAATATTGTTTTATAGAACTTATATCATTTTTGTTATCATTTAAAATTATATGTTGTCTTGGAATAAGATTGGTTGTATCACTCGGCAGTATGTTAAGGTGGTTTTTGCAGCTCCATGCCTCTAATACTGGTTTGAGCGACGGCGACGGTACCGAAATCCTCATTTTTCACCTACAAAGAGATGACCAGGATGATCGGACTTCTCCCACTCCACGCCATCCCCAACGAACTCTTGACAAATAGTTGTCGCTCTTTTTCCATTGATGACGAAATGCTTGGCCTTGGGATGATGGTTCACGGTTCATGTTCTGTTTGTACCTAAAACCCACTTACACCGAGCCTTCTTTTGTTGCACTTTGCGCAAATATTTGTTATTTATTGACAATGCGAGTATGGTACTATTATGTTGTTTTATCACTATCTCTTTGGATTTGTCTGAGCACTAAATATTTATGACGCCTTCTGAGAGCATCTGACTTGGAAGCGGTCGGTGGTAGCTCAGTTAGCATCGTCTGCTACGGCTTATGGTTTTCGAAAATTCACTTCACTTTCGAATTACTTTGAAATTGCGAAGTCGTCTCCAATCCATTTATGCGACGTCAACTTCGGCAAAATTAGATACCCGTGTTCGAGAGAGCCCAGACGACGACCTTCCATATGAAATAGAAGACGCGGAACGGAAATTTTCGCTATTTCGAAAATTTTCCAAGAAACCCTCTATTAAGCTCTCAGTCGCACCTAATCACTAAAAGCGTAGCAGACGATACGACGGCGGCGGAGGCCGATGCTGTTGGCAGAAAAAGTTTTTACGAATTCATCAAAATTCAGACAACACAATTATCATTTATTTTATAATAGCATAGCTACCTAACTACAGATCCTTATAGTGTAATACAGCGGTATTCAAACTGTGTTTTGCGGAACCCTGGGGTTCCCTACAACCTCTGAGAGTTCCGCGACTGTTAATGCTCCTGTTAACTGGCCTGTACCTTGCGACTATTATCTTTGGGCACTTTGAAAACAACAGTGTATGCTTCCACATCTAACACTGAAGAAGAGCTGTGGAGGCATACCCTAATTGCCATAAATGTTTTATAAAATCGCCCTCAAAAACTGCAAAGTGTGCTATAACTTTCTTCACTGAATTAATCTTTGTTGTAGAAACGGCTTTGTTACTTTTATCTCCAGCATTTTTTATTGTATTTGATTGTTTTTACTAATTATCTCAATAAAATTAGGCATGTTGTACATAACTCTAATTCGTCGTATGTGTGTGTATCCATATCGAAAAATGAAGTAACATGGTAATAAATCTTATCGTAGTAAATACTCATTAAGTATTGGCGGGTATAGTCCTTCCGAAGTCAGTTGAATATGCAAAAAAACGTCGTAATAAAATTTAAAAAAATTTTCTGCTAAAGGTAAAAAATTATAATAATTTGTATATGTGTAGAAAATTTCTATTATACAGGGTGATTCAGAACTTATCCAAAAAAAAATCTAGATGTACAGGGGACCTTACAAATACAATTTTGTAAAGAAAAAATCAAAAAGGGCAATTCGAAAATGATTTAAAATTCTGCACGGCACTGGAAACTGGTCCACTGTAAAACCTGACCTCGCACAATGCGACCGCCATGGCGGTATGATAAAAACGGACAAAAACTTTCGCAAAGAAAGAAATAAATAGAATTTTATAGCGCCTATTTTATATCGGCAAATTCAAATGCTTTTGCCTTTATTAACTAATAAAATTAATTTGTGTTTTTAAATACTAAAATCATTTGACATACCCGATGTTACAACAACAATTGTTCAAAATTTTATCCAATAACATGTAAACACATTTGGGTCCATCTTAATCACTTTCTACGAACTAACACAAATGATGTCTTGCTTCACCATAACACAAATGCTTCACCACAATACAAATGTTGTCTTGCTTCACCATAAATTAAAACGATATCCATCAACTCTGAGATGCTATACACGCAAACCATTTTTGACACTAACTACTAAAAAACTGTTGTAAATACCACAGATAACAAGTAAAAACACTATCGCAACGACGGATTTCAGTATTCGGAGTCGCTAAGGCCACGTGGCTCTCCACGCGTATTGCGAATGACACTAGAGACTACAGTTGTCCAGCTATGTAGTGGTTGAAGGTACTATAACTTCTAATAAACTAATAATTTTTTTCTCGGAAACTATAAGGATTTTACAAACATTTTTTTTACGATTGACTCCATTTCTCATGTCGCATCTATTCCCAAAATTTTTTGGATAAGTTGTGAATCAACCTGTATGTTCATTTGGCCAACAACATATTTTAATTATTTATGTCCTCAAACAATTTTATTGGTGGTAATTTTTGTTTTGTTCCGTTTCAAAAGGTCTCCAAAATGCCATGTTGTGATAATATTAGTAAACAAAATATCCTTCTTATTTCTCCCTTTCACAATTGTAATATCAACGATTGATAGAAGGTGCCTATAATAAATTAAAATTGCCTGATTCACACCAAATTCCGCACTGCAGCACTGCACTGCTGGGCAATTTATGAACCACTTGTCGCCTGCTGTGATTTATTGCCAGAAGCCCAATACAGTTGTGCTACATTTCGTTTGCCCACGCTCACATTCTTCAACTGGTCGTATACATTTCTACCACCTGCACGTTTAGTTCGACCAGACCTATCTATGGGTATGGCTAAATAAATATGGGAACAAGTTTTTCAAATATTTCAATGCCGAGTTGCTGCTTAGCGACCGAGCCTGGTACATACCTTGAAATTATAGGTTCTTCAATTGACTTCGGAAAAACTATACAATGATTTATAAAGATCAAACTGAAATTGCAGTCAACCTACCAAATCAGTGCCTGCTAGCACTTTGTTAAATATTGTAATATGGGTGGCAAGATAATGTAGACATTTAAAAAATATATTTTTGTACCTAAACCGCTCATTTAATCAAAATTCTACAAGAGTCCAAAAAACTTCCAAATGGTATCACCTATCAGATAAAAAAATGTTGACATTATTGCCTAAAGAGGAAAAAGTTATGAACGGATATTATCACCACACAGCAATTTTGTAGGTGTTGTAAGTTTAAAAAAATTCTCTGTATAACACCAAAATGTGTAGATCGAAAGCAAAAGTTCGCACCCCAAAAATTTGCCTCTGATTGTTGTTGAAAATGGCTGGAAAATTTACATTTAGTGAACAAGTTGATATGTTAATTGTGCTGGGCTTCTGCGAAGGAAACTGAAGAAGAGGGGTGGAAGAATTATTGAAATAAAATAATTTTATTACTAACTGACAAGTTTGAAAGATAAATTCGTTGCCTACTACTGACTTTTTAATTATTTTCTAATGAACACTGTTAAAATCTTGTGTCAGTTAATACGGTTATTCTTGAAAACCAGTTTTTTTTAATTTAACAAGAGTAAAAAAAAATTAGAATTAAATTCTGCTGTGAATTAATATTACTATTTTTCAATTCGGTCAATGAAAAAAAAGTTCTGAACAATTTTAGGGGCGAGTCATCCCCAATGAACACCTTGTAGTGCTTCTATTAACTTTAAATCATAGTCAAAGAAGACCAGTAATAAACCTAAATCTTGTAGCAAATTTGGTTCTTCTACGGTAAAGTGTTGCAGATATTAATTTTTTTCGAAATTTAGGGTCCCACTTTGGGGGCTAATAACTCCTCAGGTGTGCAACTTTGTATATACGGAAGTTTGGTTAAATTACAATATTTTGGACACCCCTACATACACCTGCCTTGTGTCGGTTCTTATGTGTGACACCCTGTATATAATATATATATAATCAGGAAAAAATGTGTAAAAAATTTGTTTAAGTTTGGGGGTTCCTCAAAAAAATCGAAAGGTTGGTCGTAAAAGTTTGAAGACTGTTGGTGTAATAGAATATATCTCTGTCCCAGAGCATTTTTTAGCTAGTGAAAATTAGTCGACCAGTGATTGAATTGGAATAAAAAAGTGTTTGTCCCGCAAATAATCAGTTTAGGTAGAATAGTAACAATTCAAATCGAGTTAATAGACTGTATTCGGAAGAAATATTATTTATTTCAAAATTCCTCACCATAAAACTTCAAAAATTTTTCGCCTGCGGCGCTGTTTACCTCTAGTATAAGTATTATGAGCTCGTCGCCCAGTGATTTTGATTTAAAAAATGCACTGCTCTGCCCTTATTTTTGTTTAATAATAATATCAGTTTATATTTTATGAGAATAAGAACCTTTTCGCATTCTTAATGATTTTCCCTTAATTACCCATTTTATTATTCATCACGTCATCATCAAAAATAATTTAATTATTAAATTTAATAATTAATTTAATTTAATCAATTCTTTGATTTATTTGATAACAAAAATTCTTTATGGAATTCAGAAATTTTTTTTATTGTTTTATTTTACCGAGATGAATTATTAAAAATGATAATTTTCAATAATTTTCATGAATTAGAAGTTCACATTTTCGTTTTTATTATCAAATAAATCGAGTTTTTAATTACAATTACAGATCTGTATTTTAAACACGTGGTTGACAAATAAAATCGTTAGGAAATAAAAATGTGAGGGGTATTTTTCCTATTTCTTGTATGTTTTATTTCTTGTATATAAGTATGTTAACCATGTTTGTGGTCAGTTAAATAAAGCATTCTTTGCAATACTGCAGTTAAAGCATACTCTTGATCAGGCGGACTTAGTTAATGTTTATTATTCCATGGTATACAGTCACATAGCGTTCAACATTCTCACTTGGGGTAGAGGTAGTGAATGGGAAAGAGTTTTCATATGTCAAAAAAGAATTATTAGACTACTTTTCAACTTGAAGGTGAATGAGAGTTGTAGGAATGTGTTTAAGGATAAGCAAATTCTCACAACACCCTCAATTTACATCTTAAGATGCCTAATTTTTACAAAAAATAATCCGCTTTTTAATAAACGGACATATTTTCACAACTATATGACCAGACATGGTGAGCTGTTGAGTATTCCTTCCCACCATACAAGTGCTTTTAAAAAATCTTCATATTATAATTGTGTAATCTTGTGCAATGCTCTTCCTAATGAAATTAGATGTATACTTGATTATAGAAAATTTAAAAACAAAACTAAAGTATTTTTGTCAGTTGGAGGTTTTTATAGTGTGGAGGATTTTATAAGTGGTAAATGATGCTAACTGTGGCTTTTTATTGTCACTATCGATGTATGTTCTGTTCTTTTTCTTTTAGTATACTTGACTTGCCATATGTACAAATTTGTATCTTTGCCTGGCCAAAAAAATAAATAAATAAAATAAATATGAAAAGTGGCACAATATAACAAATTTCATTTAAACTGTAGTGTTTTAATTTATTAGGATCTACTTGGAAAATGCTACAAATTTTTGCTATCTTTGACCCTTTGAATTTTGAATAGCTGTAAGTCTTGCTGTAAACGCATCTTAATTTTCATTTTCTATAGAATAATATGGTTCATTGTCTCCAGTCGACTGAAAATCAATTAGGCATTTCATGAAATTTCAATTTACAAATAAAACATTTTTTAATTCTACATAATATGGTATGAAAAAATAAATGCTAATTTTTACATTTGATTTTTTTAACAATTAGAGTTAAGTTCTAAATCTATAAAATTTAAAATGTTTACATATTATTTTACTTAATTGAACAAGCTCTGTTCTTGGGTTTCAACCAAGTTTTTGAAGTGGAAATAACAAAAAAATACTGCTAATTTAGCGTTTATTTGCATAATGTCATACCACGGGATAAATTCATATATGTAGTGGAAAACTAACCTAGAAACTAGAAAATTAATAATCCACGCCTGCCTTACAATTCGCTTAACTCGAAAGCAGTCTCATTATAATATGCCGGAATATATTCAGTTTATTTTAGATGCAATCTAAAAACGATGGCTTTTGCGTTCATTTTACAATAAGACATAGCTATTCGGCGTTTTGTAAGACACCTAAAATTTTCAGAAAAATTATAGGTATACGTATATATAAAGGGTTATAGCAAATAAATATGATTAATAATATAAATAATTTGCACTGACAGACAAAAACCTGTGCTGCGGCCTAAAAGTATTCGTTTAGAAAAAGGGAATTTTTTTGTTTAAAATAAAATTTTAAATATATGTAGTGTAATCTAAAGTTTAAATTATCTGAAGAATAACGAGGAATTAAGAACACTAAAAATTTTTAAATTTATCTATTTTAACTGCTGTACTTTTGATAGACTGTATTTAAAATTGTATTTCAAATAAAAAATTCCTTATTTTTTTGTGAAACATTTAAAAACGGTATTTTAAATTTATTCAGCTATGCGATAAGCTTAATTGGAACTTTTTAGGAAATTAAGTACTCTCTATTTTGCAAAATATTTAGTGTGGTAAAAATTTTAGAGTTCTTGGTGGGAATCCCTCACAATATCTTCGCCTCTGCATATTAAGGAATTTTTGAATAATTATTTTTAAAACCTCAATATCTTATATATTCTGAAAACCAGATACTTTAGATATATGTATAGATCATTTAGTTTAAAAATCGTAAATTAGAATTTATTATTAATTAAATTCTGTCAATTATAATTTCAATAGATGATAAATAAATCGAAAAATAAATATTCTTAGGCCCAGTACTTTGACTCTTGGTTATGCCTTGGTTAAGTATTCACATGATTAGACTGTATATACTGATTTACTTTATAATAATGTATTCACAGTCTAATCGCCTGATTAGTTAATCAAGTCTTAACCGACACTCAAAGTACCGGGCCTTAATAATTAAATTTTAAAGATATTTACCCTTTGAAGTGAGACTATTTACTAGATATATAATTTTGTATTAAACCTTATAAATGTGCATCTATTTAGAAATATTTAAACCGTTACGTTTATTATATACTTTTTTCAGTTCGAGCTTATGATAATGCCACAACTTGTGGTCTGGTATGGACTCCCAATTTTGTAGCATACAGATGTCGCACATGTGGAATATCCCCTTGCATGTCCTTATGCACAGAGTGTTTTAAAAAAGGGAACCATGCAAGGCATGACTTCAATATGTTTCTTAGTCAAGCAGGAGGGGCATGTGACTGTGGAGACACATCAGTTATGAAAGAAACAGGGTAAGGCAAAATGATTCAAATACAGTTTACACTTTTTTTTTTGAGCGAATGACCCGGGATTTAATTCCCGAATCTCTAATGCTCCATGTCATATACAAGAATCCCTATTAAAATTTAGAAATCGGTATTCTCTAATATTACATTTCAAAATTACTTACTTATTTTAGTGACATAAAATAAAAAGAAAATACATGTAAATCATCTAATGTACTTAATAAAACCCTTAAATATACAATTTATTAATTTTATCCGTTTTTGTTTCTGTATGCAGTATATTTTTGTCCTCGTTAAAAATTATATATTATTTTAAATCTCTGAGCTCATATATTCTAATATCATCAGTGGTATAGTACATATAACATGTATAGTACAGCCTTACTGATCTATACAGGGTGTCCCGAAATTCATGCAACAAAATTTGGTCATAGATTCTTAAGACAAATTTAAGGGACCCGTATTTTTTTCCCCTTGAAATCTGCCCCTGAGAATTCTTTTTTATATCTCAAAACCATGTACGAGAATCACTAAATTTGGTACACACAGGGGTTTTATGACATGTGGAATCTCACAGTGCAACGCTTTTTTGTGAGAAACCCCCTTAAGAGACTTTTTTGTGGGCCCCCTTGTCTTTGGAACCAGAAAAATTTGGTTACAAATTTGATTTTTTTTTAAATTATTAGTTAGCTTGAATGCCATTGAATTTAGAAATTTTTTTGTTTCTTGATATTTGTTTCGTAAAACGTAATGTTTTTGAGGAAAATGGCAAATCACGATATACATTCGATCACATTTTGATATTTTTCTCGCCATTGCCTTTTACGAAAAAAGTATAAAGAGACAAAAAGTTTCTAAATTTAATGACTTTATAGTGGACTGGTGCACCAAAAAACGTAGCACCATCAGATTCCATATGTCATAAAATCCTTGTGTACCAAAGAGCCACCGAAATTTTCGCCCCTTTGTGAAACCTCATAAATTTACTTCAATGTGTGCCAAAAGATAGTCTATGATGAGACTTGAATCCTCTATAAGTTTTAGCTTGAGGCTGCATTTTGTTTTCAAGTTACGGTTGATTAAAGTTGTCATTTTTACATGGATTGTTATAGGGTTTTCAAAGTCGCTGATTTAAAATCAAAGGTTTGTTAATCTCTATGACTTCAGATTCTGGGAAAGGTCTTCAGAAACCTTTCCCAGAAAGGTCGAGAAAGGTGTATATGGGTGTGGGTGACTGTTTTTTTTTATCAGTCTGTGTCTGTGTCCCAGGATAAAATATAAAAATAAATTGTATTTCCCTTAATAGTTCAACCCTAATATGTATATACTTTGTAGCCTGTGCCAATAACTATATAACACTAAGACTATATTATGGTGTTATGTAGTTGGCTATATAGAAAGAATCCGATTATTCGGATGTTTGAATAGATTTATCGAATAATCAGTTATTTGAATAATTGGTTATTTGAATAATCGGATATTTGAAGAATCGAATAATCGGTTTTCGGGTTTCATAAAAATCTGAATTATCCGAAACCGGTTAACCGACTATCCAAAAAACCGATTTCAGTTGCGAGCACTAGTAATAAGTACTTGATAATTCATTATAATACTGTATATGGTTACAGAGAATAAAAGGAAACATTTTTACATTTTATGGAAAGAAGTAATTCTTGATAAAAAATTTTGTTTAACCTTAGAATAAAGCTTCCATAGACTATCTTTTGGCACACATTTGGAGTAAATTTACGAGGTTTCACAAAGGGGCGAAAAATTAGGCTTTTTTTCGGTCGCTCTTTAGTGATTCTTGTACAACAGGGTTCTGAGCTATAAAAAAAAGATTATTCTTACGGGCGGACTTCAGGGGACTGTAGCCCCGAAAGAGGGGGCCAGTTGGCAAAAAAAAAAAATGTGGGTCCCCTAAATTTGTCTTAAGAATCTGTGACCAAATTTTGCATGAATTTCGGGACACCCTGTATAGGAATACGTGGAATATCATGGAAAAATATTGTGGATATCAACTATCTAATCGCCATCGATTTAACACTGATGCCAAATCGTATTATGTAACATTATTTTTATGACCATCTGAGAATACACATTTTCTAAATGGTGTGACAATTTACTTGCATATGTCATACTTGACAGTTGTTAAAAGTATAAAATTAAAAAGAAACCTGTTACTAAAATGAGGTTTCAATCAATTCTCATTAAAAATTGAAAATTGAAGTGACAGTTTTATTTTTCATCTTATGAAATAAACAAACGTGTTATCTAATGGGGGGATATGTGTACATTTCTAAATGGATATGAGAGAAATAACAAGGAATAACATAAAATATGAGAGACTATCGAGGAATAAGAGATAATTTGAGAATTCTTTATAAACATAAAAAATTTAATAAGGACTTAAAGAACAAACTGCTTCATTTTTATTGGCCCAAAAAAGCTATTAAAGAAAAGAATTAAAGATTTTGTCAGAATTTAGATTTTTAGTTAAATCAGTCTACTTTAATTGTTCTAAAACGAATAATGAGTCATTGGGTGTAATGAATTGAATGGTAAAAAACGTGTCTTAAACATTAAATTTTATAAAAAGTTGTTGGAGTGTACAGTGTACATTAGATATTACAACTTCGCTTTAAATGACTGGCCTGACACCTGACTGATTCAGGTGTATTTTCATCTTTAAATTTGGTTTCATGTAGATTAATTTTCAAACCGCATTTTCTAATAGATCACCCAATGAACAAAATGTTTAAATTAAAAATTTTCGCTGGAAGCTTTATTCTAAGGTTAAGCAAAATTTTTTATCAAGAATTACTTCTTTCCATAAAATGTAAAAATGTTTCCTTTTATTCTCTGTAACCATATACAGTATTATAATGAATTATCAAGTACTTTTTACTAGTGCTGGCAACTGAAATCGGTTTTTTGGATAGTCGGTTAACGGTTTCGGATAATTCAGATTTTTATGAAACCCGAAAACCGATTATTCGATTCTTCAAATATCCGATTATTCAAATAACCAATTATTCAAATAACTGATTATTCGATAAATCTATTCAAACATCCGAATAATCGGATTCTTTATAGCCAATAACTACATAACACCATAATATAGTCTTAGTGTTATATAGTTATTGGCACAGGCTACATAGTATATACATATTAGGGTTGAACTATTAAGGGAAATACAATTTATTTTTATATTTTATCCTTACACAGACTGATAAAAAAAAAAACAGTTACCCACACCCACATACACCAAACGACCAAATCCATTTATACAATAAATAATAAATTGAAGAATCACAGTAACAAGTGCAACTGTTTTTAACTGTTTTAACATTTTAACTTTTAACATTAGATTTAACTTTAAAATTTAAAATATGTGAATATGTGAATAACATCGTATACCTCGTCAGTTTTACAAAGCACATTTTCAGATATCCGGTTTTGGCCATTATTCGAATAACGGGTTACCAGTTTAATTTTTTTCGGTTTTTGCCAGCACTACTTATTACCAAAATTGATATTAATTTTAAAATTCTAAACAACCCATTAAGGGTTCTATTTAATTTTTTTTTTAGGTTTTGTGATAGACATGGTCCAAATAAAGCAGCAAGTAAGGGCAAAGCACCCACCGATCTAATGTGTGTCGCTGAGGCCATGATGCCTAGAATTATTTTAAGGTTAATTCAACATCTTAGAGAAAATAGTAAAACGGGAACTCCTGACGCTTACAAGGGTGCAATACAGGATGCTGATGGCTTTATAACAATGTTATTAGACTTTAATAATATGGGGGGATTGATGAGAAGAGTTATGACTTCTGCTCTCACTAATCCACAGGTAATTTTAGTAAAAGTGTAATTTTTTTTACTTTCACTGTTTGTTGGAAATATGTATCTTCTTACATACCTACTGTGTGACCCATTTAAAACCGGGTCAGCCTCATGAAATTCTTAATTACAGGGTGATTTCGACCAACTTTTTATTTAAATTCTTCCAATTAATTATTTATCTCAATAGTAGTATTTTAAAATGTCTTGCAACTATTTTCTTTAAATATTGATAATATCGTTTTACATAGTTATTGTTTTGATCTCTCCTCCCCACATAAGGTTTTGTCAGGATCTCGTACCCCCCCCCCCCTTTTGCTCTTACGTAATTTGTACTGATGCGCTTTAGGTATGGAACAGTTAAGTGTAAGGGACACAATTGAAATTATATGTCTTGTTGCTGATAATATTCTGTCTTCAAGACAAGCAGCTATAGAATTTAATAATAGGCATCCTGATAGGCTTGCAGTAAGCATCATCACAGTACAACGCATTAATACCTTTTTAACGAAACAGGTGCAGTATCAAGGCATATTATTAAAATAGAAAATATACCTCAGAGAATTTGCCGAAATGGCAGAATTCTAGAATATTTTCTAAACAATGTTTCTAGAGTTGCTAACCTAGTGTTAAATATTCCTCGAGAAAATATTAGACAATATCTTGTAAAAAAACAAAATTAAACCGTACAAGCCAAAAATTTTACATGCTTTGGAAATAGTCAAGAGCCAGAGGCAAAAAAATTGTTTGAATTTACTAAGGCTAATTTTCTTAATAGTTGATTACAGTATTTATGTACATAATAGTGATGGGAAATTTCGATACTTTTGTGGACTCATTCATTTCAGGGTCAATCCGCACACGGAACAAGTCCAGCGGATTCGTTCCTCGGAACAAGATTGAATAGAGGCAACACGCAGTACAGTGCTGACTTGAGGAGCGCGATAAATTTCAACAACGGATTGATATGAACAGCTGGTTATTATAAATATTAGATACTTGGCGCATGATATTTAAATCGAGATTGATATTCTTGACAATTTGTTCTTCTATATGAGGATGTTACCTATTATGCTATTGATCATACTTAAAATAATCCTACATACTTTAAAAAAGAGTACAAATTTAATACCTAAATGCAAATAAATAAAATAATAATTATTTAAAAATCATTATATTTACATTTAGTAAATATGAATATTTATTGGCAAAACATATAATTAAAATAAAGTAAAATAAAAATAAATTCTGATGCGTAAGTCACTTATTTTTAAATTTTAATGCTTAATAATATTTAAATTTGAATTTAAAAATACTAATGCATTAACTTTTGATGGTGACAGTCTATTTCTCCGTTTGTTTAATATTTGCCCTGTCTTAGAAAAAACACGTTCCGAACTAACTGAAGTGGCCGGGATACAAAGTCGACTTTTCATTATTTGGAATAAATTTGGATATATAAATTTTCTCTCTGCCCACCACTGAAGCGGATCGCTGTTTCTGCTCAATATGGGTTCTTGTAAATATTTATCTATTTCAATAATAGCATTGGTCGTGGGATTAAAATCTCTTTTCATTTGAGATATCTACAAAAAAAAATTAATTTAATTGAAATTTAAAGTTAAATTTATATTAGGTCTGTTCCAACATGAGTCAGGAATTGGTTCCGAACTGTTTGAAATGTGCATCCAACTAATTCTTGCGATATATTCAGTGAAGACACATTTAGAACTTAGCTGACCAAACATTTCAAACGGTTGGGAACCAATCCCTGACTCTTATTGGAACAGACCTATTACCTCAACATCAAAATCACTCCAAATGTTATCGTCAGGTGTATCTATTTTCTGTTATTATTTCCTCATTATCAGTTTGCTTTTTTGAAATGAATGCCGAAACCTTTTGTAAAATTCGCTTATGTGTATGTTTATAAGCAGAATCTTTATTAAAACCATGTTTCTTGAACCGAGGATCAAGAAACGTTGCTTCGCTGCAAATTAAATTATCTTCCACGTCTTGGAATCGTTTTTGTAATTCTTTTAATATAATTTCGCATAAATTATACACCTCCTGAGGGTTTTCCTCATCCCAGTCTGACTTTATTTTAGAAATTTTATTTATTAGAATTCTGCTAAATAAAATAACCTTTGAAATCGTCTCACCTTTTTCGCTACTCATTTCCTCTGTAATATCCTTAAATGGTTTTAGAATTTTGCAACCCAGAGAGAATCCTTTAAAATCTTCAGGAGTTAATATTGTCTCGCAATTTGTAACGGCTATTGTAGATAATAGTGGCTCTTTTATTTTTATAATTCTATCAAACATGTCAAAAGTGGAATTCCATCGTGTGACGACGTCCTGTTTTAATTTCAACGCCTGGAACCCCATTTGTTTTTGTATGTTCTCAAGTTTTGCCGCTGCTGTTGAACTACGTTTAAAAAATTCAACCACTGATTTTGCTTTATTATGACTTTCATTTATTTCATTCATACCTTTTTGTACTATTAAATTAAGATTGTGGGCAAAACAAGGGAGATGTCGCCAATTTAATATGCGGACAGCTGCAGTATTATTGGCTGCATTGTCAGTAATGGCAGCACAAATTTTTTGAAAAACGTCCCAGTCAACTAAAAGTTGTTTAATATTTCCTGATAAATTTTCAGCTGTATGTTTTTCTTCAATGTGGCAACATCCCAACAATATAGGAATAAGTTCATTTTTATTGTTAATGAAGTGTGATGTTACAGATTGGAATGACTGGCTGTTAATAGAAGTCCAGCCGTCAGTTGTCACAGCAATGTGTTCTGCTGTTGACAAAAGTTGTTTTACATTGTCACTTATTTTTGAATAGAGTTGAGGTAATAAAACGTTAGAGACAGTTCTTCTTGAAGGCAGAATATAATTCGGATTTAACATGGAAACAAACTTGCGAAATTCTTTGTCTTCTACTATACTAAAAGTTTGATATTCAGCAGCAATCATAATAATTAACTGTTCGTCTAATTGTTTTGCCATTTGTAAAGGTAATGGCTGTTTAGTAAAATGGCTTAGAGTTGTCTGGAAAATTTTTCTCTGTTTGGGAGCGGATGCAGACTCCTCCTTTGTCGTCAAGTTTGTACCGATAACAGTAGATGTAGATGTAGATGCAGACGTAGAGGGTGCCTGTAAATTAGATTCCAATACATTTTCGGGTTGGCTTGGTATGCGGCTTTCAGTTATTGCTATTAAACTAGCAGGGTGTTTTCTTTTTAAATGTCTGGATAAATTTGCGGTTGCTCCACCTTTATAAGAAAATAATCCATTGCAAAAAGTGCATTTTGCAGAATTTTTATTCACTACAGTAAAACAATTCCAAATTTCACTACGTTTTCTGTTCATTTTAACGCACAAAAATAATAAAAAACGCAAATTAAGTAATACACTAACTGAGTAAATTTTGTACACACTAAAATTTTTCGTTAAATTAATGACTGGATAATACGAGTCGATGCGTTTAACTAAGACAAACCCATAAGTTAAATAATACATAAAATAAAAGACAAATCGATTTAATTTATTACCAGTCATTAAAAAAATTTATGCACTGCTTTGCTTATAATAAAAATAAATAAGTAATTAAAAGTGAATTAACTAAGTCATAATGAAAAATTATTATTTTTCATATTTCAAAACGGAATCGTAGAAGTATATGTTTATATTTCTAAGCGAAGGCAAATATTTCGTTATGATAGGTACCTATATACATGAAGGAATATATATACAAACTTTAGAAATTTAAATCTACTAGTTCCATATAACATTTATCGTAGCTAAGATTTACGATAGCCGCACGCGCACACGTGTGCCAGACCCGCCAGACGTCATGGTTCTCCGAGATCCGAGGTTGGTTTGTTTCTCCGGTAGTTCCGGTACCTATTCCACTTCGATTTCGATTCATTTCGATCCTACCGCGGACTCGTTCCTTTGTACCGAATCCAGCCGGATTGACACATCACTAGTACATAACATACTATGGTCAGTTAATCGAAACTGAGAATATTTCTCTCAGGTTCACTATCGAAGTTGTCGTACTACCAAGGTAATAAAATGAATTTACTAAGGTTGAAAATTCTTATACAAATTCTATATTGCATATAAATAAAAGTTGTCAGTCAGTCAGCTGAATGTGGGGACAGAGCTGGTCAATCAGCCCCAATGTATGTATGTACAAAAATTAAATAATGTGCACTTCGTTTACTATACTTCAAAACTTTTGTGAGCGCATTAATTGCTATTTTAACCATAAACAAAATTGTCAGTCAATGATTTTCTGAAACAACTTCCATCAGTCAGCGAAAAAAAAAAAAATTTCGCACGTGCTATCGACGTTGCAGGCTCTTCTCCTTATTATTATTAATCGAGGAACTATTTACAAATTTTATTTTAAATTGTAATTTATAGTAATATTAACAATATACATCCTAATTATATTGAATAGACCATTTATTTATAATATAATTTTACAGACTACCATTATGAAAAATATTGAAATATATTAAAAAATTTTACACTAAAAGAATTATACATATTAGATATTCAATATACAGGGTGGTCCGAATTTTATGCAGGAAACTTCGAGGGCATATAGATCTCTTTAAAATAATATGTGTTTGTCTTATAAACATAGGTCTGGAACGGCCCCGTTTTAGAGATACAGGGTGTTGAGGTTTAAAAAAATGATTTTTTTATATCGCACACTACCTCACAGGTGGTGTAGAAAGGAAAGTAAATAATTTTGTTGATGTGCTTACAAATTGCACTTACTTTTAAACATCAACAAATATTCTTGTAATATTATTATCAGAAGTGTCTGCCACAAGGGGATTGTATTGGTATGAATAACTTGAGAACGGCGAATCTTAGGGAAAAAATTAGTCACCTTTTTTACGTATTTTGTGCATTAAAATATAACATGTACAAAATACAGTGGCGTAGGTTTTTTTGTAAAAAAGGGGGTGACCCCTGTCCAGTTGTACACCACTGGTTGAACCTTTAAAGCTCATATTTTAGGAAATACAAGGCCTACTATCAGACATTATCTGTACTAAATTTTATTGAAATCGTTTAATATATTCTGGAGATATAAGCAAAAAATCAATTTTTTTTAACAACTTCAACACCCTGTATCTCTAAAACGAGGCCGTTCCAGACCTATGTTTACCCTCACAAAAGTTTTGAAGTTTAGTAAACGAATTGCACATTATTTATTTTTTGTACATACATACTGTTAAAATAAATGTTAATTAATTATTCGATTATACACTTTTATTAACAAAAATTTATAGGAAGTGAACAGACTGTATGTGATCGCTTCAAACATTCATATCTGAATAATCTTATCTTATGCCTCTTCAGCGGGTGTCGCCCGAACGCTTGATCTCCGTTTGATTTGGTTATTCGGCGTTTGTTTATAAAATGCCGATATACAAAGTGCCTCCAATTTGCCCTGTCTGGAGATGAATATTCCTTAACAATACGTACATTGGAGCTGACTAACCAGCTCTGTCCCCACATTCAGCTGACTGACTGACATAACTTTCAGCTTTAGTGAATTCATTTTATTATCTCGGTAGGTACGACAACTTTGATAGTGTTCCTGAGACACCTGTTCTCTGTTTTGCTTGACTGACCACAATATGTTTGTGTACACAACTACTCTAATCAACTATAAAAAAACTAGGATTAGTAAATTCAAACAATTTTTTTGCCTCTGGCTCTATCTAAAATAGGGGATGGGGAACAAAGTTTAGAATTTTCTGAGGAATTTTATTTATGATCCCAAGGTGAATATCTAAATAATAAACATTTTTTTAAAATAAATTTTGTTTAGCGATTACAACAAATGGTGTAGTGTTTCAAAATTCACACTTTTGGTTGTTTGAAAATCCTGACTGGGTAATAAACATGAGGAGACAGTATTCTCAAAAAATGAATGTGTGGTGCGGTATACTGGACAACAAATTGATTGGTCCGCTTTTCCTTTAAGAAAATTTCTGGGTAACAAATTTTGGAATGCAGTACATGACTTGCTCTGTCAAGATCGCTTCAACTTCAAATTTCAGTTGGACGCATCACCGGTGCACAATACAGGTGGTGGTAAGGCATTGGCTCAATAACAATTTTGAAAATCAATGGATAGGCCGCAACAGTCCTCTTATCGAGTGGCCCCCAAGCAGTCCGGACTTGACGCCCCTTGACTTTTTTCTTTGGGGTAAACTAAAGGAATCTGTTTACAAATTTAGACTGTGGTCAGTCGAAGAACTACATAACAGAATTATTTACGCTTGCCCAGATATATTACTCCAGAACAACTCAGGAGAATAATACATAACATACAAAAGATACACAAGTGTATTGAAATTAATGGATAAAAAGAACAAAAATTTAATTGTTTTCGTAAATTTTCTGTTTATTTCTTGTTTGTTTTTACACCCATGCCTACTAAATATTCTTATTAAATAAACTCGCGTTTCACTTTTTATTTCATGTGTTATTGAATGAAAAGACCTAAATCTATAAGACCAGCATGATTGAAAATTTGATCCTAGAATAATTAATATCCAAAAATTTTTTGACATTTGGTGTTAACCCATTTTAAGGGGCGCTTAATTCAATGGCATACTCAGATTTAAAAAAGAAATTGCTAATATGGTTTCCTCAATTTTTACCCTCCAAAAATGATCTGGTTACACGTTTCTCCCCTCTGCAATCCAATAAAAAAGTTGGTCAAAATAATTTTTTTATGGGGATGACCCAGTTTCAAATGGGTCACAGTGTATAAGTCAGGAAAGTATTTAAGGAGGTTTATCGGGTACGGAGGTACGTCTAAAGTCTAACGAAAGTTTATGTAGATCCGCTAGTGACTAAAGTAGTAAGCCTTTAGATTTGGCAACGTTGCACTTGGCTGGCGCGCTTGGCTCGGCGTTCGCTTGCTCCCGTTCGATCATCCTGTTTGGACACCTGCGAATTTCAAATAATACGCTACGTCGAGACCGCGGCGTTACTGCTATCACGCATATGGAGGATAAGTTAGTCAACGGCAGCAGTTTGAAGGAGAATTATTATAAATCATGTATGTTACAAGTACCTAATCGATTTCTACAAGCTGGCATACGGTTCCTTAGATATCGGTTTCCTATTTATACAAGTTGCTGTAGAAAGTGTTCGTCAATTGTTGCGCATTCCAAGTGGAAAGATCAAGAAAATCTGCATTCTCATAAAACTCTGTACTAAATCGTGAAAAATTATTTTATTAATATCTCGTCTCTTAGGTATCCACACTAGTCATATTTTTTTTTTGGATTTTCTTCATATTAATAAGCTTAGATTAATTTTTTTATGAATATTTGTTCGTCAATTCCAAATCAGATAAACCACCTAAAGGAGGTTCGATACCGAAAAAAATGGTAAGTTTTCAAAGCAATTGAAATCTGTTAATAAATATGCAAACTGCTTTGTGAAAAAATATCAGATCGGTTACCAATGTAGTTTTTTGAAAAATGATATTAAAAATTATGCTCTTATACGCAGGCTCCTACGGGAGTTGGAAAAAACTTTAATCAAACGTGAATATTGCTCTTAAAAATGGTTAGGATTGTGAAAATAAAATTGTAATTAAATAACTAAATATTTTAAAACAATAAAAATATACACTTACAATGTAATTATTGAGGTAATGTAATGAATAGATGTTTTGATAAATTTGAACAAACATCTGATCCAGTGAAAGGAAATATGGCAACAGTGCACGCTCTATTTAACGCTTCGACTGATGCACTATAATTGAATAGCTTGATTATATAATATAAAATTAGTTCAGTCGGAAACATAATTATTATGTAGTAATAATTAATATTTAATACATTTTTCGTGATCTAATGGAATATACCTATACTCGGCGGCTGAAATTATAAAGAGTGACTAATACATAATATAAAAACACTATTACCATAATGCGTATAAAATATAAAATGATTTCTATACGGTTCAATATTATTTATCTTTGTGCCGCTCGCCATGCACATCGGTAGAATCTATAATCGTGTATAGACTGAGTTACACTGAACGTCGATCTATATTTTATCTCTGTCTTTTGCACTTGGTAGGGAATAGGGAAATGCTTTTTTAGTGGGTGTAAACGGACTTGATTTGCCCGACCTGAGAAACGTCGTAGCATAAGCGTAGACGAGGGGTCTAATTCCATGGCTATAATAAATTTATAAATTAAAAAAACACAACTGGGACGTTTTAAAATGCTGTAATAATTAAAATTTATCAAAGTGCCGGTTATAGCAAACCGTAAAAAATATTAGATGTTATGTTTTATTATGTTTTTTCAATATTTTATATATCTTGTTGCCTTTTACGCAGACACGCCAATGGATTTTCGTTCCCGGCACGCTTCATCCCCCTTACTAGTCCAAGAGCTAGCGATGAATCACTATCTATAATTTTGGCTGTCGAGTATAATAGCAATTTGAAACAAAAATTGAAAGGATCTCTTTTTTCAAAACGAACAGTATAGATGTTCTGTCATAATCTTCAATTTAACAAGGTGACGTCTCACTACCATACACTGAACTTCTTGATTGTTATCATATGGATTCTCGGTTTGCACATTTTACTTTTTTTTCTCATTAATCCACATTCTGCTTCATACACATTTTATATAGCTTTTCATTCATTTTTACGGTATACGTGCTAAGCATAGTTGACAGTTGACCCAATTTTTATCACCATGCCATACTGATGTGCAATGTTGCCAGATTTCACCCATAGTTTTACAAACTCTTAATAAATAAATAGACACTTTTATTCAAATAAAAAGTTAATTGCCGTGCATTAAACACGAAAAATATATGCGAGCTAATATGTATTATATAAATTTCATTTGCATATATTATATTTAGTTCGCGCAAATTAGTTTATGTAATGTTGGTACTACAACGAAATTCCCGCGTATAAGCATAAGCTTCCCTCCCGCACCGCCTGCCCCGCAAGAGATCTATCGAACCTCCTTAATAAATCTATTAATTTGATAAGCTTAGCTTGGACGATGAGCCACTTTTAAATTTCTATAAATTTAGAGAGCCATATCAACATATAAAACACAGCAAACAAAATGAACCAAAGTCCAACTGTGACGATGATAGTAGTCCATCTCTCAATGTTATTTATGAGCTGAATTGTCAAGCTCTAGTGATATTAGTTACTATCTTTGAAACTGTGAGTGATGAATAGATGGTTAAATTGGAGCAAAGGTACAAGATTTAGTGAAGAAAATATCTTCCTCGGTTTTGGACATATTTTGTAAAATTCTAAATTTACAAATTTTGATTTTATTGTTTTCAGAAAACAATTTTTGAAGGCCATTTTTATATTTTAAGAACAATTTAATTTCTCATTATTTTTCAGTCATTGCCATTTATTTTGAATCCAATAATTATGTGATGTTGAGCAACTTTTGTAACAGAAAAAGTCATCGGTGTAATTTTTGTTCAAGAATACTGAAATTATAATCTTGTTAAAATTCCACATGTAAAGAATTTTTTTTGTCAGAAAATGAACAACAAAATATTAGTGAAACTATAATTTATACTAGACTAAGAGCCACAAATGCAGTACAGCCTCAATTATCTGACGCAAGATTAATCAACAATTTTTTTTATGTAAATTATGGCACTGTTTCGAAAACTTAGTAAATTATGTAACCTGGAAGTTATTTTTTTAAATATTTTGTTTTTGTCACGGAAAACTCAGAATTTGTTGTTCCAAATCGATAACCTTAACTATTTTTGAGAAAAAACTCATATAATGAATTGCTACAGGAATTTGGTACTGGGGATGTTTTCCTTTCAAATCCAGGTACCTAAATAATTATTTTTAATTTTTATAAACACATGAAGATAATTTTGCCGATTGTAATGCTTACAGTTGCATAAAACTATTATCAAATTTTGCTCCATTTAATTGCAAAATAGGTCAATATTGACCGTTTTTAAGGGTATTACAAAACAAATGCATATTTTCTGGGAAATAGTTAATATTAACTTTTCATAAGATTTTTAAAAATAAAAATAAAAACTAACGTATTTAGGTGCGGTACTTTGAGTCTCGGTTAAGACTTGATCAACTAATCAGGCGATTAGACTGTGAATATACAATTATAAAACAAATTGTATATGTACAGTCTAATCGTGTGATTACTTAACCAAGGCTTAAGGAGGTTTGATACATCTCTTGCGGGGCAGGCGGTGCGGGAGGGAAGCCTATGCTTATACACAGTAGTTTCGTTGTAGTACCAACCTTACATAAACTAATGTGAGCGAACTAAATATAATATATAGTATATATTATATACGAATGAAATTTATACAACACATATTAGCTTGCATATATTTTTCGTGTTTAATGCACGGCAATTAACTTTTTATTTGAATAAAACCGTCTATTTATTCATTAAGAGCTTGTAAAATTATGGATGAAATCTGGCAACATTGCCATTGCCATACCGTAGTGGTAAAAGTTGGGTCAACTGTTATTACTGTCAACTGTGCTTTGCGCATATTCCGTAAACTTGATAAACATCCAAGATACAAAGGAAAAGCAATATAAAATGCGTATGAAACATAATATGGATTGATGAGAAAAAAGTAAAATGTGCAAACCGAGAATCTATATGATAACTATCAAGAAGGTCAGTGTATGATAGTGAGACGTCGCTTTGTCAAATTGAAAATTATGACAGGACACCTATACTGTTCATTTTGCAAAGAGATCCTTTCAATTTTTGTTTCAAATTGCTATTATATTGCATTCGATCACGAAAAATTTATTTAATATTAATTATTACTACATATGTTTTCGATTGCAATAATTTTAGTCTATAATCGAGCTATTCAAATATAGCGCATCAGTCAAAGCGTTAAATACAGGGATCAGTGTTGCCATATTTCCTTTCATTGGATCAGATGTTTGTTCGAATTTGTCAAAACGTTATATATTCATTCCATTATCTCAATAATTACATTGTAAGTGCATATTTTTATTGTTTTAAAATGTTTAGTAATATTTAATTCTTTAATTACAATTTTGTTCATCGATATCTCAGAAACCACTGGTTGCACAGAAAATCGACGGTGGGTTTCAGAAACTTGAATGAATTCTCTACAAGGTCCTGGCACGGTTTTTTAGAATTTTTTTTTTTTATCCTTAACATGACTGAAAAATCGTAAAAAATAAGACTTTTAGGGGTCTTCTAGAAAATCACGTGTCACATTGAGAATATTGTTTTTTTTGTTTCATTTAATTGGATTTTTTAAAAATTAAAGGATCACGTTTTTTTGCCTTTAAATGCTCATAATCTGTAAAAGAATGAAAAAAAAAATTTTCCTGATTTTTTTTACATTCTTATTGCAGAAAGCGTTTGAAATTTGAAAAATTTTTTTTTGATCCGATTTTCAGAAATTTCGCAAAACCGCCGGCATTACCGTTACCCAAAGCGTACCACGTGGAGGTTGCACGGTCGGATTTACGCTTCCTTTACACACGTGCGAAAAGCATTTGAACTAATGACAAAAAAACATTTTTAAATTTTTTTGAAAAATGTTTTTGTTGGAATCACTCCAGAAAATTTATCTCAGTAATCCCCAAGCATTTTCGACACGATTGCCCTACTTCATTTGGTGATTATGCTGACCGAATTTTAATTAAATTTAAAAAAGTTGATACCCCTAACCGAATATTGACCTCGATCTACACCCTTTTCAGAGATTATTGCTGCAATACTTCCGAATTCATAAAACGCTTTTTCCGAATTTACAGAACACTAAAACAGTTTTTTTCAAACCGCCTTTTTTTCAGTAAAAAAAAAATTTGAAAAAATTTTTTTTTTGAAAAATTGAAATTTCTTTTTTTTGTCATAACTTCAAACGCTTTTCGCACGGTGTAAAAAAAACCTAAATCCGACCGTGCAACCTCCACATGGTACGCTTTGGGTGACGCTAATGCCGGCGGTTTTGTGAAATTTCTGAAAATCGGTTAATAAAAAATTTTTATTTTTTTTTTTTCATAATTTCAAACGCTTTCTGCAATAAGAATGTAAAAAAAAATCAGGAAAATAATGTTTTTTTAATTTTTATACAGATTATGAGCATTTAAAGGCAAAAAAACGTGATCCTTTAATTTTTTAAAAAATTCAATCGAATGAAACAAAAAAACGGCTTGATGGATCGAATTGAAACTCTATAGGGCTTTTAGGGGTACAATGACCTGTAAAAGGCACACTTAACATTAGTCATTTTCCCAATATTCTCAATGTGACACGTGATTTTCTAGAAGACCCCTAAAAGTCCTATTTATTACGATTTTTCAGTCATGTTAGGGATACAAAATTTTTTTTTTCTAAAAAACCGTGCCAGGACCTTGTAGATAATTCATTCAAGTTTCTGAAACCCACCGTCGATTTTCTGTGCAACCATTGATTTCTGAGATATCGATGAACAAAGAAAAAATGATCCATCTTCATTCAAAGTCCGATAGCTCAGCTAGAAATGGTCGTATTGAGACCAAAACAAAAAGAAATTGAAGCTAAATGAACAACCTATCTAATCCATAAGGTGGTTAAGTTGGAAAATTTTTTTTCAAGTCCGTACACCAAAAATAAGATTGAAAAAAAATTCTAAAAATTTTTTTTCATGATATTCATTAAGATTGCGCGATACGTGTTACTTGAAAAACATTTTTTTTGCAAGATTCAAAAATTAGAAACTTCAAGCTTCAAATTGCTTTTTTTTTACTCCAACATGATCATTTTTATCAAAGATACATAGTCCAAGCGGTATCTGTCTTACAAAGGGTGTACTTGGGTAAAACGCATGTGATCGGAGATTTTTGCTTTAACGGGTTCTAAATAACATCAGAAATGATATTTCTATGCAAATAAAAAAAAACCTGGGCTTAATTGTTATTGCAAAAAAGTATAAAAAATAGCAAAAAAATTCATTTTTTTCTTGGATTTCTCGTCGACAACTTAGCAACTATTCGTTTTAGACAAAAATTGAAGAGAAAAAAAAATTTTGTAATTAAATTTTGATCAAGATAGAGTTAGTTGCAATTCGAAAAAATAATTATTGTTGTTGCAAGAATCGGAAAAATCATTTAAAAAATTGCAAAAAATGCTAGTTTATTTGTAAATTTTTTTCAGACACTTGAATAATACCTAGGATCTTCATACTTTTTCCAATTAAACTTCTTAGTGCATAGAATCATCACACCAAATTTCATCCAATTCGGTTTGATAGTTTTTACATAATAATTGTTTCATTTTTTTTATTTTTTTTAAATTAAAGAATTTTCAAAATCAAATTTCTAAAAATCTAAAGCCTTTGAATACTTGAAAATTTCACCACAAAAGAAGAGCTCTCAAGCTTTAAAATGCTTTTTGAAAAATTCAAATCGGATGATTAGGAGAGCCGTGGTGATTTTAAACATTTTCGCAATTTCCACGCTTATAAACAATTGCAATAATTTAATGTTCTTTTCAAATTTTTGGTAATACTAGTAAGTTTGTTTAAATATTATAAAATAGTTTAAACAATAATTATTTAAATAAGCAACTGAAAATTGGTATTAATTTTTAGTTGTACGATAAATTTCTAAAAGTCTTTCAAAAATTATTACTCACATAAATTGTGAATAATTATAATTTTAATTTTTTCGTTTACTTTTAAAATATTTATCTAAATTTTATTTTTTATTTATAAAAAAAGTATAAGAATCTTTTGGATACTTAATTAATACCAACAACATGGTGCAACATGCAAAAATTTTGGTCGTGAAAATTAACAGTAAATAAATAAACATAATAAATTAATCATTTTTTAAAGTAACTGTTTATCGGCATGTCAAAAGTCCAATAATTAATAATAAAATGTAGTTGAAAATATGATAATTGAATTTTTTAGTTGCGAGACATCGATTTAAAAAAAAAATCATCGAAATTGGTCCATTAGACGCTGAGATAAGTGAAATTTTTCCGAGTGTCGCAATTTTGAACTCGAGAATTCAGATCGGAGTAGCTGTGTGTTTGCTCCCCCCACCACTGATACCTCATTGATTTCACGCGGTCTTGAATATCTTTGAGTGACATTTTAAATGGGACGCCCGTGATTGCAAATTTTGAAAATTTATATCTGGAAAGTACTCGGAATAACAAACCTATTGGTTCAAAAAACAGCCCTTATAGTTTTGCTGTAAATAAGGGTTAACTTTAACGGGCTATAACTCCGAAAATAATGGGCGGATCATCAGGTTTTTTTTTAAATACTCGTCTTTCCGAGTACTTTCAAACCATATTTTAAAATAAAAAAAAATTTGAAAAAACATTAAATTATTGCAATTGTTTATAAGCGTGAAAATTGCGAAAATGTTTAAACAATCACCACGGCTCACCTAATCGTCCGATTTGAATTTTTCAAAAAGCATTTTAAAGCTTGAGAGCTCTTCTTTTTGTGGTGAAATTTTCAAGTATTCAAAGGCTTTAGATTTTTAGAAATTTGATTTTGAAAATTTTTTAATTTAAAAAAAATAAAAAAATTAAACAATTATTATGTAAAAACTATCGAACCGAATTGGATGAAATTTGGTGTGATGATTCTATGCACTAAGAAGTTTAATTGGGAAAAGTATGAAGATCCTAGGTATTATTCAAGTGTCTGAAAAAAATTGACAAATAAACTAGCATTTTTTGCAATTTTTTAAATGATTTTTCCGATTTTTGCAACAACAATAATTATTTTTTCGAATTGCAACTAACTCTATCTTGATCAAAATTTAATTACAAAACTTTTTTTCCTCTTCAATTTTTGTCTAAAACGAATAGTTGCTAAGTTGTCGACGAGAAATCCAAGAAAAAAATGAATTTTTTTGCTATTTTTTATACTTTTTTGCAATAACAATTAAGCCCAGGTTTTTTTTTATTTGCATAGAAATATTATCATTTCTGATGTTATTTAGAAGCCATTAAAGCAAAAATCTCCGATCATATGCGTTTTACCCAACCCGAAACAAGTACCTCCTGGACTAACAGCCATTTGAAAAATCGCCGAAAATTTAGATTTTTTTTATCCTTTAATTTTTTCCACTAGTTTAGTTTTAATTATAGTAACCATGCATTTTTATGCACATTTTTTTATGCACAATGTACCTGTGAATGGGGGTCATATTTATACGGAGGCTACCTTTGACTTTTAAAAACACGCATCCATAGTTTATTTTTTCAAATTCCATTGTGAAAACTTAATTTTTTTTAAGCAGTAGTAATTTTTCATACCCGTGCTTTAGTCACAGCACATGCACAATTGGGAATTAGACTATGCATTGTTGTCAAATCTTAATATAATATAAAAGAAAAAGATACTAAAAAGCAAATTTCTACATCTGCCGCCATGAAGTACTGTTCTTTGGGACGTTACTTTTTTGAGCGGGTATTCGCCAGGTGCCCTATCATCCCATATAAATGGATATTTAATTCTACTAAATTTGCTATGAAACATTACTTAACAAGTAATCTAACAGAAAACTCAAGCAGTAATCGATAATGATGAACACCCTTTCGAAATATCAATTTTGCCATGAAACTATAAGAGTTAGGAAAAAAAGTGAATGTACACTTTTTGTCAATAACAAATTGTTCTATCTAAAAACAGCATCATTTTTTATTTTCAGTAGGGCCATATAATTTTTTTTTATAATTTAATGAGTCTGAGTCCCCATAACTCCTCCACTGGTTGCTTGTGGGACTTCTACTTCTATGGAAAAATGGTATCTTATAAGATGCGTCATGCCAAATTTGGATTAAATAGCCTTCTTCATTTAGAAGTTATTTAGAAAATTCGAATTTTTTAAAAAATCTTTAACTTTATTTCAAAAATGAAACGTATGGAAAAAAATGTATACTTAATTTTTTTCTTATTTTTTTATGAGGAATATCTCATTAAAGTTTGTCGACTTAATCCTGAAACACCCTGTACTTATAATATATAAATTTTATTTATTATTTATAATTTATTTTATTATTTATAATTATAAATTATAAATTTTATAAAATTATATTATATATAATATAATTATAATTACAATTTTTGATTACAGAAATACAGGGTATTAAATGAAGTGCCAGAAAATTTAGTTACAGAATATGCACAATATCAAAATGATTCTAAAAGAATTTATGAAGAAGCTTTGAACTCTCTACCTAATCCAAAACCTATAGAAGACTACAAAGACTGTCCTTCATTGCAAGAAAATTTGGTCCATAAAACTTTCTTAGAGGAACTGGTGTTTCGGACAGTGAAATTTGAATTTCCCCAGAAAGTGGTGTGTCTTTTGCTGAACATGCTTCCAGATCCTGATTATAAAGAGGCATTGACTAGAGCTTTTGTTCTTCATTACAGTAGAATTTCGATGATGCTAGAACGATCAGTAGATCCCGACACACTGAGTAATAGAGTGGTGCATGTAAGCGTGCAGTTATTTTCAAACGAAAGTTTAGCTTTAAGAATGACGGAACATTTAAATCTGTTACATGTTATGGTAGTTAGTTTAAAGTATATGATGAGCAAAATTTTAATAAAGAACACCTTACATGGTAAGAAATTTAAAATTACAAGTTGTCAAAGAAATAACCACCAAGGATTATTATTTTCAGATCAAAACGAAAATTTTCATTATGTCGTCGACTGTGGCAAACCTGTAATGAAAGATCATTGTTATTGGCCCCTTGTTTCTGATTTGAATAATGTTCTCTCACATAGACCAGTAGCATTAAAGTTTATGTCGGATGATTCTTTATTGGAAATGTGGTTCACATTCTTAGCTATGTTTCAAGGTAAATATAACTCTTTATTAATGGGATCATTGACACGAATAACAATTACCCACAGAGAAATCGAAAATATTTTCTTTGACAGATTAAAAAAAATCAGATTTATGAAGTGACAAAAATTAAGTAACTAAGTAAACTATTTAAGTAAATTATATTATTAAAATTAAATAATTATTAGGAATCGGAGCAAAACTCAGTCTTATCAATAGTAAAAGGGTTAATGAGGCCCCATATATAAATTTGAAGGTAAGTTAGTATAGAGAGGGGATGACCAAATACTTATTTTGTCATTTTAGTGTTAATTTTTAGCATGGAGATATGTAATTTTGTGACGTCACAACCAATAATTTGTAAAACAGTGATGCCATATTTTTCAATATTCCCGAGCATAATTGAACTTAGCAGGGATAAAAGATGTTTTCGTAAATTGTTTAATTTGTATACAGGGTGACATAGAAAAAAGTACATTGCATAGTGCCACACAATAGAGGACACTAAAATAAGAAAAAAAGTTCCTATGAACATGGGTCTGCAAGGCCTTCGGTTAAAAGATACGGGGTGTTGAATTTTACTTTTGTTTGGGGTTTTTTTTTGAATATCTTTATGNTAGTCCCGACCTTAATCCCCTCGATTTTTCATTTTGGGGATTTATGAAAAATGAAGTTTATGCTGTAGAAATACATAATGAAGAACAATTATGGATAAGAATTATGGAATCGGCAGATAGATTTCATAATAACCTAGGAATATTTCAAAGATGCCGTCAATCATTAAGAAGAAGAATGGAAAAATGTATTGAAGTACAAGGGCAACAATTTGAACATCTTCTAAAAACTTAATGTTTTGTTTTAATTAATCATATTTTTCATCATACCATTAAAATTTAATTGTTGAAGTATTTATCATTGTTTTTGCAAATAAAAAAAAATTAAAATTCAACACCCCGTATCCTTTAACCGAAGGCCTTGCGGACCCATGTTCATAGGAACTTTTTTTCTTGTTTTAGTGTCTTCTATTGTATGACACTATGCAATGTACTTTTTTCTATGTCACCCTGTATATGTGTCTTTTTCTTCAATAATCACTATTAACTTATTTCAGATGACTTATATCGGGTGTGTCAGTAATAATAGACTGTTTTAGTGTGATGTCTCACACTTAGGCAACCCAGAATATTCTTTAATAACTGGAACCGTATAGACCGAAACTGACCATCGTGTACTATTTACAGTTTTTAGGGGTAATATTATGTGTCCCCTGAATACAAATCTGAAGTTATTTGTTTAATAAAATAGGTAAATAGTAGGGCTTGCAATTCCGCAATGAATTGAAATTCCCGGTATTCGCGGCACTTGACATTAAAATCCCGCAGGATCTCGGTATAAATGGGATACCACGATAATATGATATATTGTTATACTATAATACCCACATTTTTTATGTAATAAAAGTATAAAATTAAGCTTCTATAATTTATTTTCAATATACCAAAAAAATGTTCTTACCAAACAAATAATTTAAGCTTAAGATTTATTTATTATTTATTTATTTATTTATTTATTTAGACAATACACTACCCTACAGAAATTCCAATTACAGGGTAGGTACAAACAGAAAACTACATCATACACTACATGATGTGAGATAAGTAAACAATACAAAACATTACATACCTAAACAATTAGACAAAACAGGGTGGTCTGAATTTTATGCAGGAAACTTCGAGGGCAGATAGATCTCTTTAAAATAATATGTGCTTGCCTTATAAACATAGGTCTGGAACGGCACTGTTTTAGAGATACAGGGTGTTGAAGTTGTCAAAAAAAATTGGTTTTTTGTTTATATCTCCGGAATCTATTAACCGATCTCTATAAAATTTGGTACATATAATGTATCAGTGGCGGTTTTACCATAAGAGCTGCGGAGCTGCAGAACACATATAATTTTATGTATTTAATCATATTAAATATCAACAAAATATTTAAAGAATCCAAATGTACTTGCGCTAAAATAAATCTAGGAGCTTATATTATTATTTATTGCGACACGAGCTATGCTCCTTAATATATACAACCTCATATACAAAATGTGTGCATAGCGAACAATTAGCTGCGTCCTTTGTTTTTATTGGCTAATCAGGCACGTGACCCAGTACACGAAGGTATGGGCTTTTGCGGCTGCAACAGTGACAGCCACTGCTGCAGTAAAATGTAAATGCAGTAAAATTTTGTATGTGATATATGGTGGTTTATTTCTGCGAGCAGCACTTGTGAATATTTTCATTTAGGCGTCTACGGATATTATAGTTATTAAAATGAATAGCGTTTCATTTTAAAAAAAACTTTATTTGGTTCTCTGCCTTATGAGATAAACTAAAAATCAAAGAATTAGGTGGGCCAACACCACAATTAAATTTTGAAGTTAGTGGAACAAGCCGAAGGAAAAGTTATAAAAGAAAATTTAACAATAATGTATACACAAAAGCAGAGTGGGTGTGCGGGTGTGATTTAAAAAATACAGTTTTATTTTCCGTGCTTACTTTTCGGTGGGGATAAAGCATGGGCAAATATACAGTGTGAAAGATTTAAGTCATTTAAGTCTTTAGGTAAAATAAACGTAAGAAGTCAGTTAGATTCTGCATATTGGGATAATATACGGAAACACAATGAACAGGTAACGAAAAATCGTTATGTATTATCTAAAATCATAGATTGCATAAAATTTTGCGGAGCTTTCGAATTAGCACTTCACGGACACGACGAGACAGAAAATTCGGACAACCCTGATGTGTTTCGTGGACTCATAAATTTTAGTGCAGATCTTGACGACATATTAAAAGAACATCTGGCCACATGGGTGTGACCGGGATTTTCTGTGATTGTACCGGGAATGAGCTGTATGGTCCCAGATTTCGGATTTGCACGTATAACTCCCAGAATATAATATAATGTACATATATATAAAAGAAGATAAAGAAAAAATCATAACACGGCGAGGAAAATTAAAATTCGTTGAATCGTCGGTAAATTTCACAAACGATTTTTTTTAATAAACAATATTCAATAATTTAATAAAATATATTTAGTTTATTCCAATTTATTTATATCGTCAGTAGGTAATTCGTGAATAGATATTTCAAAAAGGTATCAATTTAAAAAATCGTTCTTGTCAAAATCTGTATTTTTTTATAAATGCATTGTTCCTTGAAATTCAGAAGTGCCAGGAAAAACGCATGACCTTGAAAATTTTTAAATTTAGAAACTCCGGGCACTTAATATCCCGGAATTCAATTCAACAAATGTAACAACCCTAAGCAGAACACATTCAATCAATGTTAACACGCCGCCACTGTAATGTATGATAGTAGGCCTTATATTCCCTGAAATATGAGCTTTAAAGGTTCAACCAGTGGTGTACAACTGGACAGGGGTCACCCTCTTTTTTACAAAAAAACCTACGCCACTGCATTTTTTACATGTCATTGTAACTGATTTATATTTTAATGCACAATTTTTTCCCTAAGATTCGCCGTTCTCAAATTATTCATACCAATACAATCCCCTTGTGACACTTCTAACGATAATATTACAAGAATATTTGTTTTTGTTTAAAAGTAAATGCAATTTGTAAGCACATCAACAAAATTATTTACACTCCTTTCTACACCACCTGTGAGGTAGTGTGCGATATAAACAAAACATCTTTTTTTTAAAACCTCAACACCCTATCTCTAAAACGGGGCCGTTCCAGACCTATGTTTATAAGGCAAACACATATTATTTTAAAGAGATCTATCTACCCTCAAAGTTTCCTGCATAAAATTCGGACCACCCTGTATAAATGAAAAAACAAATATAATTTAATTTGTAAATGTAACTTTTTTAATTATGGCTGTTACAATTAAAAATAACAAACTGATTTTGAAACAGATAATATTTATCACACATTTGAAAAAGAGGAGAGTATTTTTGAATATTAATTATTGACAGGTAAATGTACAACATAAACAAAATGATATGTATTTAATATAGAATAACGAAATTAATATCAATTGAAAAAATTCTTATTTTTATTTATTGGTTTTGCTGAAAATATTTCTGAAGAAAACAATATGTTTACGCTGTGGTCTGATAAGGAGCTCCATATGCCGTTTACTAGATAACCGGCAGCAGAAAAAGCTCTCGGCTTCGACACTTATTGGGGTTACAGATTTTAGACGAATATAGGCTAGTTCTAGATACTTTCCTCTAGAAGTCTAGAACATTACGTTAATTATTCTGTGACAGACTACCACCACTAACGAAGAAAACAAAGTTGTTTTGTGCCTCGTGGTAGGGCCACGTGTGAAATCAACGACGCCAAATGGACGGTGAGAAGCAGCTATGCACAATCCCGGAATCCCGCAATCCACAACGGGATCCGCATATTTAAAAATTGATGTGGGATCTCAGTATTTTGGGATCCCAGGATACCGGAATTGCAAGCCCTAGTAAATAGTCATGTTATAATTAGCTTTTAAAAAACTGCACTATACTTACTGACAATGGGGTATTATATTTCAAATATTTAAAATTATTTTTGTCTATTGTTTTGATGTTTTATATTTATCATATTTGACAGAAAGTTTGGATACTGTACAAAACATTAAGCTATAACAGCAGTCTTCAAACTTTTTCGACGTGCGGAACCCCGCCAATTGTTCGATTTTTTTGAGGAACCCCTACACCTAACAAAAATTTTCGAACACATTTTTTACTGATTATTTAATATACTTATTTATAAATATGTACTACGACTAACAAAATAAATATTCCAATAAGTAAAAATTAAAGTAAGACTTTAAAGTTAAAGTAAATATTTATGGAGTATTATGGAGTATGGAGTATTATGGAGTATTTATGGAGTAATTAAAAAAATAGTAAATATCATCAAAGACTGGGATGTGTTTGAAAATTTTTTTACATAATATGTTAAAATCAGGTGCTATTGTCGTAAGTGTTGTGATACTTTGTTTTTGTCGCTACATACGTGGAAAATGATTTTTCGCACAGGTACATAGTTGCAAAAGGCATTGATACATTTATTACTTGGCCAGCAATTTCAGGATATTCCTTATAAATCTCGGAAAGGCGACGCGACATAACCAACGCGAAGAACGCTGCGCCAGCTTATAAGTTATAAGCCGACTGCTTGCTCTTGCATAAATAGATAAAGCCCTTATAGTAACTTATACTCGTATACTTATAAAAATCAAAAGATTTAAGAGTATAATTAATAATAATTTTTTTGAATTTTGTAATTATCGATAATAAAATTTTAATTTTTGACTGATTGTGAGTCGCCGAACCCCCAGAGAGGTTGTGCGGAACCCCAGGGTTCCACGGAATACAGTTTGAATACTGCTGAGTTATAGTAAAAGGTAATTTGTCGCTGTTACCAGATACATCGCTGATGTAATTATCATTTTATATGATTTTTTAATTATTAGTGACTATTTTTTTAGATCATTCAAATTAAAGACGAGACTACACAATATTCTGATTTTCATTTTCATTTATTGTTCATTTAGTATTGATCATTTCGGTAACGTTACTCATAAAATTGCATAGGTATTTGCAATAACTTTTACAATTCAAAATTCTTATTTCACTTTTTTTGCTGGCTTACCTGTTATTGAACAAAAATTTGACACAATTTATAGCAGATGTTGAGGGTGATTCTTATTTACTTTAATAAATTTTTAAATTATTTTTTTAAACGATCTAACTTTCAGTTGATTCCCTCACATTTAGATTACATGTCATTTTGAGATAGTTCTGGGCTCCAAGTCAAAATAAAATTTAAAAAAAATAGAAAAGGGATCTATTGAAATATATAAATAATAATACAACAATAAAAACTCTCTCATCTCATCATCAAAGTATCGAAGGTACTACAGTGGTGCCGGTTCCCATGTTGCCAATTATGTACGGAGTACAGATACAGTATCGATAATACTGATTCAGTTTTTTTTTTATACACCCAATTGGTAATTGAGTATGAGTTGTAGGTGTACCAACATAAAATGTTTTTTAATTAAATTATTCCAGTTTTGGTCCTAACATCCTATACGTTTTGGTCAGCTTACACCTTCACTTACATATAACATCCGACTCAAAATTTTCCAAACACAAAGTGTTCCTGGTTTACCGATGTCTAGTTGTAACTTATATTTTTTGCGGCTGTAATTATTTTTTCACCAGTTCAAAAACTCTTGTAATGGTTAAACTGTTAAAAGTACAAGTATTGGTAAATATGCAGCTTTTAACTTTCATAGAATCCAGTCATCAGTTATGGACAGTCGAGTATTTGGTCATATTACATATACAGTGAGCGGCAAAAGTATGGAATACATTTATTTAAAAATCAGATGTTCGTTATTTGAAAAATCGCTCGGACCCGTCGAATTATATTTTTAGTTGTGCATTTTCTGAAGCAATTTTCATTTGTACAGGGTGGCCCAAAAAAGTTATAAGGCCAACTTTTTTAAAGGGAAACCCCACATTTTTGTATTTTTATTCAATTATTCTCCATGGAATTCTGATCACTGTTTTCGAGATAATGGCGTCTGAATATAGAATATGAAAAATTTTCAAAAATTACTCTCGATACGTAAGGACTGTCACGTCAAAGTCAGTGGGAACTGGTATACTTTCTGCTAAATACATTTTGTGTTTTTCAAATATTTAAGCACAGCTTGATTGATTGGATGATCTGGATACTTGTTATTGAATGTATCACACACTTCTTGTTGTGTTCTGGCTTTGTCACCGTGTCCCAAATAAATTAGAATTTCTATTCGCTGCGTTTCTGTTAAATGCGCCATCTAGTTAAGTAATTGCACTGTCCTAAATAATAAAAAATAGTAGTAGTGAACAAGGTATGTACATCAGTTTCAACTGACTTTGACGTTACCTATTTAATATTTAGTTGCTTGACGACGGCTATAATGCGTGTTTTTATGGAGTTTTTTAAGTTTTTTGTTCTTTACAAAAAAGACATGAAACAGTGCTAAAAATTTGCAAAATAACCTGGCTCGTAATTTAAATAGTGACATTTAACAAAATCATATTTTATACAATAAAATTATGCGTTTTTAATTAAATTATACCTAAATACCTCACTTATATTTTTTACATTCAAGTCATTGTGTTCTAATGATCAAAATAAATCACCGGAGCACTTATTTCTTATGGATTTTTCTAATTTGAAGCAACTTTCTGTGAATCACACAAATCTAAGATGGAAAAGTATTATATTATTTTAAAACCAGCAAGGTAAATCTCAGGGTAATTTTTGAAAAATTTCCATATTCTGTATTCAGATGCCATTATCAAAGTTTACAGAATAAATATCAGTTGTGGCACGGGCATTGCGTGCCGCTTCTGCTTTCCCTTTCCCCGCAGACCTGCTGTTGGGGAGCAAGGAACCCAGCACATACATAGTGCATCAAGTTGTCGATGCGAACGGTAGTGGCGATTTGTACAGAGTAGACAAAAAACGCGAAGGGAGATTAGATTGTATTAACATGCCTGTGGTATATTGTTCGGTAGATGGTTGCACAACAAAGCATGGAAGTGGACTATCATTTTCAGGTGTCCAAGAGATGTAGCTAAGTGAGTTTACATTTGTTTTAATTATAATATTTTACGATAAACTCAATCAGTATTACTTCTTTGTTCTTTTAGAATATGCTATAACGGAAGATAATATGTTTTTTTAAGGTTTATTTAGGTAATTCGCCAATTTTAATTAATTAATTAAAATATTTATATTGAATTATGTATTATACTCGCGTATACATTGATTATTATTACAAACAAAGAGGCTACCACTACTTACCGAAGTAATACTCCGCTAATATTGGATTACAGTGGTAACTCTTTCACAACCTACAGAAATACCTCTGTTATCAAAGCTATCATTAATAGTACTTGTTTCTGGTAGCGTATTTGTTTGTAATAATAATCAATGTATACGCGAGTATAATACAGATTTCAATATAAATATTTTAATTAGTACATTCAAACTGGCGAAATGCTCAAATAAACCTTTAAAAAATAAGATTAACATTAATTTTACAGTAAAAAAAGATAATTTGTTATTATTATTGCAGATGTAAAATTTGGAAAAGTCAATCGGGGTTCTCTGGTGAGCACAAATATGCCAATCTTACTCCAGACCAATGTTACGAACGAATTAGAATTTGTAGTTTACATTTTACCCCTGAGAGCTTTATGGTACGTCAACAACGTCTGCATTACAATGCGATCCCTTCGCTGCTTCTGTCGAGGACGGAAAGTACTGTTTTTGCGACGACTTCTAAAGCAAGCACAAGCAGGGAGTATACTGATGCATGTGTTCAAACGAATGCTAGCATTCATACAGATGCATGTGTACAAACCCAGGAGCATTTAAAACGTAACCAATGGTGTCAAACATCACTAAAGATTTCGGCGACAAGTCTAAGAAAAACGGCGTTAAAAAGAAAAATTAAAATACTGGAAGAAGAAGACCACACTTCTAGAATCAGAAGAAGAATTGAGACAGGATTAACTGAGGATGATGTTATTAAATTTTTGGAAGATAACTATCCAGCAGAATCTTGTGATTTCTTGAAAACACAGCTTTTACTTCTAAGAAAATCTCCCAAAAGTTGTAGGTACTCCAATGAATTTAAACAGTTCGCTTTGAGTGTATATTTTCTTGGTCCGAAAGCTTATAAAAAGTTTTCGAAAATATGTCGCTTACCGTCTAAATCTACCCTTCATCGCTTTACCCAAGGTTGGGTAATTAATCCTGGTTTCAATGAATTTATATTTCGGGTAACCGAATTAAGAGTTCGTCTTTTACCAGAGAAAGCAAAATATTGTTTTTTATATATGGATGAGATAAGTATAAAACGTCATCTCTTTTATGACATTTCAAAGGACAAGATAGTAGGTTTTCAAGAAGGCTACAACCAAAAATCCATAGACGTATCTGGTAATGCTTTAGTCTTAATGTGTAGAGGAATTGCTTGTAGTTGGAAACAGCCCATTGCATACTTTTTTCATCATCAGATGAAATTAAAAATATATTATTCGAGGCAATACGAAAATTAGATGCAACAGGTCTAAACGTACAGGGAGTAGTTTCTGATCAAGGTTCCAACTTTTATAAATTAGTAAAACATGATTTAAAGTTAAGTGAGGACAACCCATGCTTCTTTGTTGGTGAGAAAGAGCTAGTTTATATGTTTGATGTGCCCCATCTTTTGAAATCAACTCGAAATAACTTTTAATTATAAATTTATATTTAGAACTGGATCTACAAATAAAAAATATGTTGAAGAAATGTTTAAATGTGACCAAAGTAAACAATATAGGCTTGCTCCTAAATTAACTGCAGATCATATCAATCCCAACAGTTTTCAAAAAATGAAGGTGAAATTAGCCTCACAAGTATTTAGTCACTCCGTAGCTGTCGCAATGTTCACATATATTGACTATAATGTTTTACCAGAGGAAGCAAAAGATACAGCTAACTTTATACAAAAAATGAATGACTTTTTTGACTTATTAAATTCAAATATGTTGCAAAATTTCAGAGCGTTCACGGGAACTGAAAAGCAGATATCATTTTTAAATGAAATTGATGATTTGTTCAAACATTTACGAGTTGAGAGCATTGACGGAAAGCAAGTAACAAAAAAACTTTATTTTTGGTTGGAGACTAACTATTAAGTCTGTTCTTACTTTATTTAAAAAATTACAGACGAAGACATTTAAATATTTATTTACAAAAAACCTAAACCAGGACTGCCTCGAAAATTTTTTCGGGCAAATAAGGAATTGTGGAAATGTTAAGAATCCAACACCTATTCAATTTGTAAGAGCATTTAAAAAAATCTAAGACATTTTGAACAAGCTGACGGTGCAAATTGTATGGAGGATATAGACGAAGTTTTATTGGCCCTTACTCCTGATGTGTTGAAACAGTGTAGCCAAGTAATACCTACACCTGTATCCACATTCACTCCTATTAAAGTATCCACCAATGATTACAAGGATCTGAAGACTCCAGAGGGCAACGCTTTAATTTATGTTACAGGATATCTTTTGAAAAAATCTTTAATACAACATTCTTGTGACACCTGCATAGATTTTTCAAAAAGCAACACATTGGACGATATCGAAACTTCATTTTGTAAACTAAAAGCATACGTGACTACTCAAGAAAATCAATTTGGAGGTCTAGTAATCCCATGCAAAAATATTGCGGAATATGTAAATCGATTAGAAGATATTTTTGTTAACAGATTTCATGAACTAATCTGTCAAGAACATGTTGGATATCAACTTAAAATGGAATTTTTAAAAGTGCCCTTCAGTCATCCGTGTAAAACATTTCCATTAGATTACTTTGTTTCCCTATATACTAGGGTTCGTATTTACTTTTCTTTAAAATTTGCTAATGAGAATATAAGAAAACATAAAATTTATAAAGCTAATACAAAGGTATCTATTTTGAACCATATGTGATTTATTTTAATTGATTCCGTTAAGCTAAATTTAAGGAAATGACTGTTTTAGAGGAACATATTTTTTTTTTTTTGTTAAAATGGGGTATTTGCATGATTTTTTTATACCAGAAATATTCAGTTTCAATTTAGTTGAGTGCAAACACCCCATTAGGTATAATTAGGTTCTTACTTGTTAGTAGGTTAATTTAAAATATTCTGTAATAAATTACTGGAAACAATTAATTTCCTGATTTTATTTTAAAAAATCTCGATTATTAACCGAAATAAAAACAAATTTTGTAATAACTTTCTGAAAATTCCCTTTTTATTGTGGGCTTCCGGAACAACCCGTCTATGGAGACCGAAGGTCATACCATTACAATTGCCCCGTAAACGTAAAGAATTGACCGCCCGTGCGACAACTGAATTTTATTCTGTAAACTTTGCCATTATCTCGAAAACAGTTAAAGATAGGTATAGGTTATGTTACATATAAAAATGATCGCAATTCCATGGAGAATTGATTAAAAATACAAATAAGTGGGGTTTCCTTTTAAAAAAGTTGGCCTTGATTTCATAACTTTTTTTGGACCACCCTGTATAAATGAAAATTGCTTCATAAAATGCGCAACTAAAAATATAATTCGACGGGTCCGAGCGGTTTTTCAAATAACGAACATCTGATTTTTAAATAAATATATTCCATACTTTTGTCGCTCACTGTATAATTAAAGTTCAATTACATGTAAAATTTTTAATATTTTATATGATTTAGATCAACTCAACCATTCAAAAATTGGTAAAAGTGAATTTAATTTTGCTGTACTACATTCAAAAGCTTTTTTCTCAATAGACACCAACTTTTTCATTGAATTTTTAATAGATGTAGGTTGGTCTAAATTGTAAGTTTGATTGTATAAGAATACTCCTAAATATCTAGCTAATAGACACTTTTAGTGTGACGTAACATATTTAGGTAACCCACAATATTCTTCCAGTTATTAACTTTCTCTGCGGCATCAAACTGTTTCGTGTAAGTTTGTCAAGAAGATTTACCATCATAAACTGGTGGTTGAAATTTTGCTGAACCTTAGTGAAACTGCTCAATTTTGACAGTTTCTGTCATGGAGTCATGCCATTTTTAATATTTTCATATTCTTTCTTTATATCTTCTTCTTTCCTTACAATGGTAATCTCTTCTTCCACTGCTTTCTCTATGTTGTCAAATCTGTGATCTACGATTTCTAACCAGTTATCTATTTCTGTCTTGATTACTTTACTTTTTCCTGATTTAGATGAACAAGCCATCTAAATTATTATTCAGTCACTTTTGATTTCGTCTTTCATCTTTCGTCTTGTATCCTGTCTTGTCTTCATATCAGATTTTAATTAATGCATCCTGTCTTGCCTTCATATTAGATCTTAATTCATCTTGTCCTGTCTTAATATCCATAGTTATTTCCATGATTTGTTTCATTGATTCTTTCATTTCTGCTACTTTAGATTTTGTTCTGACTGGAATTCGCTGTTTTCTCAAACTAATAATCCTCCAAATCTCGCTTCTGACACCAATTTGTATCAAATATAGTTAAGAAATGAGAAGGTGTCAAATCAGTTGGATGAGAATAGACTCTTTAAGTGTGACGTCATATATTTAGGCAACCCACAACAAATTGTCATAGTTGAAATTGTACAGACCGAATCTAACATTTTTGTGTACTATTTACATATATACTATAAAAATGAACAACTTCAAATTAATTTATTTTTACAATGATTTTGAAGTACCTATTTAAGAACAACCAACACATGTTTCGTAAAATATATACATAATGTGCTTAAAACTTACAAAAAACGATAGGTATAAAAGAATATTCCTAAATTTAAATAAAGTAAAAATTTAACATTAGCCGTATTATCCCTAATGCTCATGCTCGGAAAGAATAGCGTCATCCTCATACGCAGGTAAGCTCTTGTTGATATGTTATTGCTATCATCATTAGCATATTTTCTCATGTTTTGTTTAATCTTGGCATTTTCTAGTTCTAAGTATTGCTATTTTTTTTCTTGGAGTTCAACTGTGTTGGTGTGTTTATTGAATGTTTTTTTCTTCAAGTGGTTTATTATAGACGTACTCTTAACCACAACCAAACTATTCTTGGGTGATACCCTGTTGCGAGGCTCCTTGGCTTACATGAAATTATTTTTAATGCGCATGCTCAGTAACATTGATACCTATAATTTTAATTTATTAATTACTACAAAAATCAATATGGTTCTATTTTAAATATATAAGTTCTATAATTCTATTAGTTTGTCACCTGGGATTTGAAGCTTCTTAAATATTTTTAATATTGCCAGAATATTGTAATATTTAAGGTCATGACAAAGAAGCCATTTTTTTGGCACTTATGTCCAAAGTACATAAGGTCGAAAATCGATCTAATAGAAATATCGAGAAATTCTTCATGACTGTGCACTATGGGGTTACCTATTATTTGGCATATGTGACGTCACTACTAAAAAGATCTATCGATTGTTGCAGTAAAAATTTGAAATCAGTTTTTCTCTGCAGTGATGCATTTTAGTAACATGCACAGTACCTGTATATATGTATTTTTTCAAGTAATAATGTGGTTTCAGAAAACATCTCCTTTTCCTCAAAATCTCGATCATCAAAAAAATGTGATAAACAATTTATTTAAAAATCTCTGGTGTCAAATTTCTTTAAAAGTAGCGGTCTTATCCTAAAAAGTGAAATAAAAATATTTTTTAAAGGCCGTTAACTTTTTAAAGGAAAAAAATTGTGCTAAGGTAACCAAAGCTACTCTTGAGATATGACCCTTTCTCTTCTGAAGACCTGTGTAATATTTATTACTATTCTGAGTTGGCCATTATTTTTACCATTAGTGACTTTTTGACAATGTTATTGCAATGAATTTGAAACACCCTGTATACAGGGTGATGCAGTCATAATGTCATTAATTTTATGCACATATTCAGAAGGTCTAATAAAGACAGAAAATCTAAACAAAAAAAAATTACACGATCTTTTCAAAATAAGCAAATTGTCCCTTAACTCCCTTTAATTCGACCCTCTAATTCTTAACACATTTTATGACAGCAAACGTTGAACGAAACAGCTGTCGTGCGTGTTGAATTTTGCAATTAATTTCAAAATCAAAGTGCACCGGATTTTAATTTTATTAAGTGTTATGGACGAATGAGGGCTTTTTCAGAAGTAAATTAAATTGGTAGGTAGGTACCATTATTCTTTGAAAAGCAAAAAGTCACTTTTATAATTGATAAAGAGTTTTTAATATTATAATCACTTATTATTCAGTTTTAGTTTAGTAAACTGAATAATTAATACTAAAAATTCATATTCATTTATAAAACAGTGAAAACGTTAATAATATTAAGGTGAGGTTAGTGACCGAACAGTACAGTAGGTCAAGATTCACTCTCGATGTAGGTCAGCGGTCATTAGCGGTCCAAAAAGGGGTTTAAATAATGATTAAAAATATTTTTTTTCAGCATAAACATATATTTAAGAGCTTATTTAATTGCATATTCGTATTCTACTCATTTTTCCCTAACTTCCCTTAAAATTAATTACATTATGACCGAACAATCCTGTATTTCAACTGAAAGAATTATTCTTTTAATAGTGCCATTCACAAATGAGACACATCCATTGTCTCAGAAATAATGTTTATTAAATTTTGCAAATTTATTTTAGGTATGAATGTTAACCAGAGAGAACTAAACCAGCACATAGAATTTGAGCCCAATACTTACTATGCAGCCTTTAGTGCCGAATTGGAGGCCAGTGCTTATCCTATGTGGGCCCTCGTATCCCACTTAACCGATGCTACAACTGCATCATTAACTCGAAGAGTGTTATCTTCTTGTTTAAATGAATTAAAAGATTGGTTAGATGCTATTAATTTTACTAGTCCAACTGTGGTAAGTTAACAATTATTATTTGTTATTATTAACCTGAATAAGAGAACAAATATTTAATCTTTTGAATTTTAATATTTTTAATTTATCTAAATTAAATATTTTAGAAATTTCACAACAGTAAAAGACGACAAATCTACAAAACACATTCAGTCGTTTTACATACAAAATTTTATGTTTAAACTAAAATACATCTTTTTTCCTTAAATAAAATAAATGACATCCATTATTAAACAACATTGTTAAAAATGACAGGCAGTGGCGGTTTTACCATAAGAGCTGCGGAGCTGCAGAACACATAAAATTTTATGTATTTAATCATATTAAATATCAACAAAATATTTAAAGAATCCAAATGTACTCGCGCTAAAATAAATCTAGGAGCTTATATTATTATTTATTACGACGCGAGCTACGCTCCTTAATATATGCAACTTCATATACAAAATGTGTGAACAGAGAACAGTTAGATGCGTCCTTTGTTTTTATTGGCTAATTAGGCTCGTGACGTCATGACCCACGTCACTTTTATATGGGCTTTTGTGGCTGCAAACAACGACGACCACTAGCCATTGCTGCAGTAAATGCAGTAATATTTCGTACGTGGTATGTGGTGGTTTATTTCTGCGAGCAGCACGTGTGAATATTTTCGTTTAGGCGTCTACGGATATTATAGTTATTAAAATGAATAGTATTTCGTTTTTACAAAAAACTTTATTTGGTTCCCTGCGTTATGAGGATAAACTAAAAATAAAGAATTAGGTGGGCCAACACCACAATTAAATATTGGAAGTTAGTGGAACAAATCGAAGTAAGTTATAAAAGACAATTTAACAATAATGTATACACAAAAGCAGAGTGGGTGTGCGGGTGTGATATAAAAAATACACTGTTTTGTTTTCCGTGCTTACTTTTCGGTGGGGATAAAGCATGGACAATATACAGTGTGAAAGATTTAAGTCATTTAAGTCATTAGGTAAAATAAACATAAGAAGTCAGTTAGATTCTGCATATTGGGATAATATACGGAAACACAATGAACAGGTAACGAAAAATTGTTATGTATTATCTAATATCATAGATTACAAAAAATGTTGTGGAGCTTTCGAATTAGAACTTCGCGGACATGATGAGACAGATAATTCGGACAACCCCTCGTAAATTTAGTGCAGATCTTGACGACATATTAAAAGAACATCTAGCCACATGGGTATGACCGGGATTTTCTGTGATTGTACCGGGAATTAGCTGTATGGTCCCGTATTTCGGATTTGCACGTATAACTCCCGGAATATATGTACATATATATAAAAAAAGATAAAGAAAAAATCATAACTGCAAGGAAAATTAAAATTCGTTGAATCGTTGGTAAACTTCACAAACGATTTTTTTGTTTTTAAACAATATTCAATAATTTAATAAAATATATTTACTTTATTCCAATTTATTTATACCGTCAATAGGTAATTCGTGAATAGATATTTCAAAAAGGTATCAATTTCAAAAATCGTTGTGAAAATTTGTATTTTTGTATAAATGGATTGTTCCTTGAAATTCAGAAGTGCCAGGAAAACGCAACCTTGAAAATTTTAAAATTTTTCGCCTGCGGCGCCATTTAGAAACTCCGGGCACTTAATATCCCGGAATTCAATTCAACAAATATAACAATCCTAAGCAGAACACATTCAATCAATGTTCACGCGCCGCCACTGGACACAGGAATACAATTTTTAATGACAAATCGATGTTATTATTTTGAAAATTAAAGTAAAATGTTCATTGGTGTCTTTGATATTAAGAAATAGAAGAGTGTTTAATAAGCTGTACAGAATTTGACCATTTTAAATAATTTATTATCTCTTCATATATTTAAAAACATTGAAAGTTATGTTTCATGTATGTGATCAATTTTACATTATACTAAATGAGTTTATTTCTGTTATGGAAACTATAAATTTACATTTTGTTTGAAATAATAGTAATAATAATATATACAGGGTGTCTCTAAAGGGTCTGTACAATGCTCCAGAAGATATAGTACGGCTCAAAATAAGTTGATTTAACTAAACTTGCCTTAGTCCAAAAATTGATAATAACAGAGCTACAAGGTGCCTAAATTGAAAAAAAATATAAAACGTTTTCTTGAATATCTTTCTACTACAAGCTAATTTTGTATCCCGCAATCTTTCGGGATGAGAAATTCTAATTTATTGACGATTTTGTTGTGTCTTCTAGGGGGCGCCACAAGCGACCATTAGAATGCATATAAACTGCCAAAACCTTTTTGTGCTAGGATGTTTTTCACTTTGTCAAACGGACATGGTTTTTAAAGCATTCTTCAACATTGGCTAGCATCTCTGGCATAATTTGCCGAAATGCTGTTATAATGCAGAGACACATATTTTCACTGTAGTTGGTGTTGTAACATAAATTTGACTTTTTACATATCCACATAAAAAGAAGTTACAATTAGTTAGGTGAGGAGACCTTGGAGGCCAACTTACTGACCCTTTGCACCCAATCCATCTGTTAGGAAAAGTTACATTTAAATAAAGACAAACTTCAGCGGTACTGTGAGGCGGGGCACCATCATGTTGCAACCACATCCTTCGAAGGGTGACTAAAGGAATGTCATCCAGTAAATCTTCTAGAGTTTCTTAAAAAGTGCAAATAAGTTGTTAATGTCAGATGTCTGTCAAAAAAGAATGGTCCAATTACATGGGCTCCCAAAATTCCTCCCTACACATTCAAAAACCATCTGTATCATTTTCCTCTGTAATTACAGTTTTAGGTCAATTTTGTTTTCTGTGGATGCCTTCTGTCGGGATACCGTTGTGCATAAACTCTTGATACCAGTAATGAATTTCTGAAACAACCACCGAGAACAAAAACCATGTCAAACATTTCTTCTCGTGTCATTGACATTTTGAAAATATAATTAAATGTTAAACTCTTTGCGTCTTATTAATTTTAATAGTTCCAAAGCCAAAACTAATCAAAATTAAAGGACATTTAAATTGACTTAGGTCCGGTACTTTGAGTCTTGGTTAAGACTTGCTTAACTGATCAGGCGATTAGACTGTAAATATACTTTATAAAATAAATCAGTATATATGTACATTCTAATCATATTAATTAACCAAGGCTTAACCGAGACCCAAAGTACAGGGCCTTATAGGTCAAACAGTGTAATAAATAATTGCAAAGCCTTCTTGACGGTGTTGGTAACTCCTTTTTTTTGGAATTTTAGATAAAACCGAATTTTTCTCTAAAACTGTTAGAGATAAATATGGTACCTTATATCAATCGAAAGGACATTTAATTTGGCATTCAACAATAGCAATTAATCATTGTCATTTCATTTGAAAAAAAAGGTTATTTGTCTTCTAAGATTGTCAAAAGTAGGTCTTAATATCTTCAGTCCTGAATAACTTAATTTGTTTTCCAAGCATGTAAAACATCTAGAAATTTGTGCCGAAACGAACTGTCTAAACCGCATGTTCTTAACTCTTTTAGTTTAGTTAGTTTAGATGCTACTTAGATTTATTCAGAGAGCCGAAATCGTGATTTTTCCAAAAACAGTCGAATATCTTGGAAACGGTTCTAATTTAAAATAACGAAGTTATGTATTATCCAGAAGAATCGGAACACCCTGTATAACTGAAAATATTTTACATGCTCAATATAATTCCAAACAACTTTTATATAAAACATTTTTTTAATAAATTTAATATATAGCTATGGAAGAATCTGCCTTAGGTGAAACACTCGGAATACTTTGAACGACTAACTTATGGAACAAATTAAATAAAACTGTAATAACTTTTATAAAAATGCTAATAGGTCGATTTTATTTTGTTTTTTGCGTGCATTCGATTTTCTATAGTGGAACCCCCTATATATTTCTACAAATTTGGATAGAACGTTATCTCACAAATACAATATTGTAGATATTGGTGGGTCTATCTTTAATAATGGAGATAAACAGAAGGCAAGGAAAAAAGTTTAATACATTAAGAACAAACGAACAACAGTTGTAAATTAAATTAAATAGTATTAAACCAAACCAAATTAAATATTGGAAATGCCATCCATCAGCTGAGAAGAATCTGTCCTGAATGATTATATGTATTTGGTTTCAACAAGATGGCACACCTTCCACACTTTGCACATCCTGTGCATAAGTAGTTAGACAACTGTTTTCCTGGGAGGTGGATTGGATTGAAGTTCAGATCTTACACCTTTCGATTTTTTTCTTGTGGGGTTTGAAATCAAAAGTCTACGTAACCAGACTGCAGAATTTAGAGGAGTTAAGAAATCAAATTACTGGAGAAATTAGTCCAGAGGTCATTTGCAGTGTACAAGAAGAATATGTTCATAGGTTTCTTTATTGCAAAGAGGCTGATGGATGGCATTTCCAACATTTGTTTTTAATGAATATTTTAATTTTATTTGTTGAATACTATTTAATTTAATTTACAATTGTTATTTATTTGTTCTTAATGTATTAAATCTATTAGTGGAAAAATTCACAAATATTCAAAGTTTAAGAGGAAACAATTGTCTCAATACAATGCACCGATATAAATACTTACTTATGTAATCCCGACATGAAATATAAAATATTAAACTATACGAGCTAGTATCACATCACTTTTTCACATATGTTGCACAAAGCTACATACATTTTATCACATTTTATAACGTCTCTGTACCGTTTCCTGGTGTGGGACAATTAGGTCATCCTTGTAGTTCCTAGTTATGAATGAAATAATAGTACAATTTTTACTACAAACATATTTTGTATAGCGACATCTACGTGAATATTTCACTTTGATAGGCGAAGTTGAGTTTCGATTTCTAATAGTTCAAGAGCTAGCTTAGCGTGGACTGCACCGATGGACTATAGTCATGATTTTTTGTTAAAAGTTTCTTATCACATTGACAAAGCCAGAGCCCATCAGTCAGAAGTCTCTCTATAGGCGGAGAGCGTAGGCGGGCAGTTAAATCCGAGAAGTTTTGTCAATAAAAAAATAATCAAATATAGTTATGAAAATTGGTACACTTATAAATTTTAAATGGATAAACATGGAAAAAATATTGTCAGAAGGCTAGGTGGTGACTTAAGCGCTCTCAGAAGCGATAAAGTAGTTTGTGAATTGAAAAATAAATCACAATATATAGTTCTGACATTTTGTTTATTGTTAGTTTATAATGCAAATAGACTATCTGTAAAGTTACAGAAGTTAAAAGTAAGGCTAATAGTCAAAAAAACATTATTTAACGCTGCTCGTGCAAATTTTTGCCGTGGTTGTTACGCCCGGCGTTTTTGATCTTTTATTGTTAATAAATGATTAAGTATAGTTCTAGCATTTTACTTAGCCAATCTTTATATTATATATGTTTGTTATAACGAAACAACAGAAGTTTACTCAGAGGTTAAGGCTATGCTAGGGCTACATAAGTTTAAGTGCAATTTTATTTGGTAATGTTTGTTTTCACAATGGCTTTAAATTGGTTTTTCTACCGAAATACACACAGTGCACTTTACTCTGAATCGCAATCTGATGATTTGTCCTGATTTTGTCATTGTAACTGCAATTGAAAACACACACTTTAACACTCGCCATTGTTGGTGGCTTAAAAATGTATTAATACACGAAAAATCCAATGAACAAGCAGTGAACGCTGTTAGAGCTGTGACTGGAGCGAAAATCAGAAGCGAGGTGACGCTTGGTTACTATTTTGAAAGTCAGGCCAGAATAACCGTCTGACTACAAAGGCCTACAAAAAAATCCTGTGTTTTTGAGACGTGAACCTACCCTTCTTCAGTAAAATTTTCCGCTGAATCCGAAAATGATAAGAAACAATTCTGACATGTGGATTCCCGACCACATACCCTTAATTTCCCCAAAAATTAAAAAAATCCAAACTAGTCATCCAACCTCCCCACACACCCTCAATTCCCCCCAAAAATTTAAACTGCCCATTCAACTTACCTTTAGTAAAATTCGCTAAATCCAAAAATTGCAAAAAATTGTTTAGACGCGAGGGATTCCCCCTGCTCATCCGTGTCTCTCACTTGTTTCTTTCAAAAATAAAAATAAATACAAATCAGACGTGGCGTGGCAACCGTTATAACTTTTATAAAATCTGTCGGTAAAATCAAAAGTAAATAATATTGATGAACTAAGTTTCCTCTGTTCGTACACTTAACCTCGCCCCCCCCCCCCAGATATAATTTACAAATTATGGTTAGCACTGATGAAATTTTTCACTGAAAGCTTACTATTTTCCAAAAGCTCTTAAGTAACATTAAGCTAGTAGCATGCGGAAGGTATTTTCTAAAACGTTTTAGCATTTTAACTTCGCATTCAATTAAAATGCGAGTTCAAGCCCTGGGGCCACGTCAAGGCGTCTACCAATCCAGAGTAAGTTATAACTTGGATTTAGAAAATACCTACCTAGCTTAAAGTTACTTAAGAGCTTGAAAGATTTTGGAAAACAATAAGCTTTCAATGAAAAATGTTTTCAATGCTAGGATGCTAACCATAATTTGAAAATGCTAACTGGGGGTGAGGTTAAGTGTACGAGCAAAGGGAGATTTTAGTTGAAAAATATTTCGTAGTTTTGGTTTTATCGACAGATTTTATAAAAGTTATAACGGTTGCCACGTTTGATTTGTATTTATTTTTATTTTTGAAAGAAGAAAATGAGAGATAAAAATGAGTAGAGGGATCCCTCACGTCCAAACAATTTTTTTGCCATTTTCGGATTCAGCGAATTTTACTAAATATAAGTAGATTATATGACCAGTTTGGATTTTTTTGCATTTTTAGGGGGAATTGAGGGTGTGGGGGCAATCCATACGTCAGAACTTATTTTATGAATTTCGGATTCAGCGAAAAATTTTACTAAGGATGGGTAGGTTGGATAGCCAGTTTGGATTTTTTTAATTTTTGATGGGAATTGAGAGTACGTGAGGAAAATCCATATGTCAGAAAATTTTCTTTTTATCTGTTTCGGATTCAGCGGAAAATTTTTCTAAAGATAGGCAGGGTCATGTCGCAAAAACAATTTTTTTTTTGTCGGCCCGTGCTATCGTCTTGCGCGCTATACTTGACTCTGGCATAGTCTTAACTTCTGACTAAACTTCTGTTGTTTCGTTATAACATAAATATATTCGTAAAAAGTGGCTATGTAAAATGCCTGAACTATATTTATTCATTTCTTAACAATAAAAGAATAAAAAAGCTGGGCGTAGCAACCAGGGCAAAATTTACATGCGCGGTGATCAATAATGCTTTTTTGGCTATTAGCCTCACTTTTAACTTCTGTAACTTTACATTACTATTTGCATTATAAACTAACAATAAACAAAATGTCAGAACTATATATTGTGATTTATTTTTCAATTCACAATTTACTACTTTATCGCTTCTGAGAGCGCTTAAGCCACCATCTATATATTAAATATAACTTTTAATATTTTGGTTTATTTGTATTTTAATAGTAAAATTATAATTTTCAGAATGATAGTCTTCAAGTGACCTTCCATCTTCCGCTTCACAGATACCTCGCTGTGTTCTTGTGTCAAGCAGTCGCGAAGCAAGAAATTACTCTTAATGAAGTATTACCATCCACAGATACTTTCCTGAACCTCCTCATGATGCATCCTCTTCGTGTACAGGTAAGTGACTTCCCATAGTCTTCATAAGTCAACAGATTTACATGGTCAAGCATCTACTCACTACAAATCGGTAGAACTACTTTTTCTACATGTATAATTTTATGTCTACCACATCAACCAATCGCATTTGTAATGTTCATTTTGATTTTCATCACGACACCAAACTTTACAAAATGAATAAAGAAAAAGAGAAAGAAAAATTAACTATTCGAACGAATGAATTCAAGCAATGAAAAAATAGACTATCCAAACAAAAGAAGGTAGAAAAAAATAAGACTATATTTGTATACAGGATGTTACAAATTAGTAGGTCAAACAATTAACCACATATTCTTTGGATTAAAATAATGGGACTCTTCTTATACTATTTTTCATTTTGGAGCCCTACTTTCAAAATAGTGGCAAAATCAAAATTTAAAAAATTATTTTTATGGATAGCTCTGGTGATCTAGAGATATTTATTTGAAACTTAGTATATATTTTTATATTATGATGGTACACATTATGTGTAATTTTGGTCTAAAATATGTAAACGCGAACGGAGGAAAGGGAGTTATAGTACCCATGGACCCCTTCTAATTTTTTTTTTTTTTTAGTACGTCTATTTTTTAATATTCAATTTTTATCAAACAAAAAAGTTGTATGTAACGAAAAATAACTTAGGAGATGCTTATTTTAGCCCTTCCAAGGAGCAGAAATTTTCGAAAAATTGTTGAGAAGTTGCACATGCATAAGTAGAAAATTTATATAAAATTTAACTGTTATACCTATTTTGGTTTTCAAATTACAGCCACTATTCCATGTTTTTATGGAAACTTTGAGAGGCTGTATCTCCTAAGAAATGATCATTTTGCTAAGGTAATTTTATGCAAAATGTGTTCTTTTTAGATTCACCAGTACCATTTGTGTTACTTTTTTTAAAAACACCCTGTATACCTATTTCAATTTTAAATTGATAATGCAATTCTATTTTTCAGACATCATATTGAAAATGATTTAAAGAAAAATAGGAATTTTGAGAACAATAAAAAATGGCTGCTTATATTTATCTGATCATTAGGCAACAAATTTTTTTGCACATACAGGGTGTCCCGAAATTCATGCAACAAAATTTGATCACAGATTCTTAAGACAAATTTAGGGGACCCGTATTTTTTATTTTTGCCAAGTGGCCCCCTCTTTCGGAGTTACAGCCCCATGAAGTCCGCCCCTAAGAATAATCTTTTTTTTTATATCTCAGAACCCTGTTGTACGAGAATCACTAAATTTGGTACACAGGGGTTGCGACCAAATTTTTCTGCTTCCAAAGACAAGGGGGCCCACGAAAAAGTGTCTTAAGGGGGTTTCTCTCCAAAAAGCGTAGCAATGTGATATTCCACATGTCATAAAACCCCTGTGTACCAAATTTAGTAATTCTCGTACAACATGGTTTTGAGATATAAAAAAGACTTCTTAGGGACAGATTTCAGGGGGCTGTAACTCCGAAAGAGGGGGCCAGTTGGCAAAAAGAAAAAATACGGGTTCCCTAAGTCTTAAGAATCTATGACCAAATTTTGTTGCACGAATTTCGGGACACCCTGTATATGTATGTCAACGCTCTTCGAGATCTTAGGATCGGCAACACCCAAGTAAATTTTTTATTTCACAAATTTCTTCCAAAATCCGTTCTTAATCGCCACGGTAGCATAGTTGGTCCAGAGTGCTGTGGCAAGCCAGACTTCGTATTCTGGTCCAGGTTTGATCCCTGGTGTCGGCAATGTTGATGGATAATGGGTGTTTGACCGCCCCCTTCTGCACAGCCTTTGGCTTTGGATTTGGGGATTTTCATTTTTGTGGTGTGTTTTATGTTTTATTTTATTTTTTTTCTTAAACGTTCTCTTTATGAATCAACAAATCGTCCCCTAAAAATGGTACCTATGGTCCCATGCTTTATTATCAAAATATAACCACTTTGATATGCCATTGTTAGCTAAACTAGTGCGTCATGGAACTAAATCAAATCCACATGGATTACAGTGGACACACTCGATGTACAACGTTGTCGGTCGGTTTACCTGTTGACCATTAGACGCCTTCATTATAGCCATCCTTGTCTATCACATGGATTTCTATGGCTTACTTTATTGCTCTCACGTAACTTCTGATAGACCATCGGTACTTTCCTACACTGTATATCAACACTTCACTATCAAATGTAAATAACGGCGTCCCCTTTATTTATTAGTCTGAGTTTAAACCCCTTTTTGGACAGCTCTTGACCGCTAACCTACAAAGATTTATCGAGAGTGAATCTTGACGTAACATTTGGTCATTATCCTAGCTTTTAATACGTTTTTGATGTGTATGAGTAAGATAATTTTTACATTTTAATTATTAACAAGTATTATTTATTCGTTAATAAAAACGTTGTACATTTTATAATTGATTATGAGTTTTTAGAATTATGTTTAATTATTAAGTTTGTAGTACGCATACTTTATTATGTGACTTATTTAAAATGCTTGTATGGCTAAAACATTACATCCATCCAAAGCACTTTGTTAATAAAATAATGATTCACTTCACTTTGATTTTGATACAAATTGCAAAATTCAAGACGACTGAGGAAATCAGCTGTTTCCTTTAATGTTCGAACGCTTTGTAGTCCGCCGGTTGGCGCATTCCCTGTTGCGAAGTAGGGCGCTGAGTTGACGGGAGTTAAGGGGTAATTTGCTTATTTTTTAAAAGGTCTTAGGCCTACCGAATACTTGGTTAAAATTAATGACATTATGACTGAATCATCCTGTATATTGCGCACATTCAAAACATGTTGGTTAACTGGTACAAATAAAAAAACTTCTCTTGTTTATTTTGCACTGAAAATAGTAGGTGAGTGAAAATGGATTTTCCAATTTAATTAATACTAAATTCAGGTTAAAATTAAACAGAAAACATTTTGGTAAAACAAGAATTGAAAATGTTCTAGAATGCTTGTGAATATCTGAAAAAAAACACAAGTGCAAAATATTCTTATAGGAATAGTTTTCTTGGAATATGAATTAGCTTTTTAGAGCCATACCAAACCTGAAAACTCATTGTATAAGGGATAATTTCCCATGGATTTAGTACATTTGTTAGTAAGGTATGATAAAACTCAAAATATTATTTGGGAAATTCCATATTATATAAAGGTACTTCCAGTTTGATACAAAATGATTATCTATCTTTATAATTTGTTAAATTGAAAAAATTAAAATGTGACAGAACAAATTATAATGTATTGACTGTTTTTTATTTAGTTTCTTTTTACTGTTAGTTACTACTGAAGTTAAACAATTCATTTTTTTAAAGAAAACAAACACAAAACAATTGTTTTCGTTCTTCTGTAGAACAGTGTGAATACAAATTTGGATAATTTAAATGGGACATGCAAAAACATTATTTTAGAGGAGATTGCACACATTTCTCATTTCTTCTGTACAGTTTCGCTTACTGTACTGCCACTATGATGGCTTAAAAACACTTTATTGCCACTATGATGGCATAAAAACTTGATTCATCTTTATTAAAACAAACTTGATGAAGTGGACTGTATACTGTTTACTAATTAAAAATGTAAACTTTTAACAAAATAGTGAGACATGTTGCCTCAACAGGCCTTCGTACACATCTGGCTTTTTACTTGACCGTGCAGAGTGCAGAGGATATAGAAAGTAGATGTTTGTTTTATGTTGCAGGCCTCTTAAAAAAGGTCTGTCACAATTGATGAAGTGCAAGATGAGTACGGCAGGACCGTCTTACGCTCAAAACATTGGGATCCAATTTTATTTTTTAGGTACATTTTCTACTCTCTCATAATTTATAATGTAAAATACCAAACAAACAAAAAGGTTTGTCTAAGTGTTGATATCGCCAACAGTTTTAGAGGAAGTTACTCCATCCATGGCCTTGAAGCAGTTTTAAGAAAGATGTGTTTAAAAAAAAAGGCAATTTGTTGCTTAAACTGTTATAAAAGGGCAGTAAAAGTAATAGATAATAAAGATAAATGTGTAGTTTGCCAGACCTGATGCCGTAATGCCTTCTGAATTCTGATAGGCTATGAACATGTAAATATTAAAATTTGTGGGCAAGCATTACTTTGATTTATCTGATAGCATAGCTTATAAAACCAATTGCATCCCTCAAGGGATGCAATTGATTTTTGCAAAAAAATGAACGCATTTGTTGTAACTTGTACTAGGCTTAAGTCAGGTTTTTGTAGCAGGACTTTAATTTAATAGTCAATAGAAGACCTCATTCTTAGAAAAGTTAATGGATCTTAGAATACTTAATTTTTGAGATACACAGTGTTTAGTTGAATTTGAAAATTTACGTTAACGTTAAAAAAATTATTGAATTTGTCGAATATCGTGAATGTCATAAATATTCTGATTTGAGACAAACTTAAATTTTTTTGATCATATTTTTCAGGTTATAGTCTAAATCAGGACTGCAGACTGGTTGATTTTAAAATTCTGCCATAAATTAGCCAACCAGCAGCCCTGATTTTAGATTATAATTCCAAAATAATGGAAAAAGAATGAAAAAAAAATTGGAAAATTGATTAATTATACCCCTAAATATTTTTTAAAATACACTGTGTCCCAAAAGTCCTGAAACAGCAAGATATATAGATTAATAGTAAGTTTTAGTTAAAGTTCAGATATGCTTCAGAAAATACATTCCTTTTGTCATTTTTTGACATGTAAAGAAATGTTTACATTTACCCCCCTTACCCCACATGAGGTTATATAGTTAGGGTCTTGGTCAACTTTTGCTATTATTGTTTCACAGAAATCAAGCCTTCGATCATAATCATCTTAACCTAACTCTTGCAGTAAATGTATTTTATAAGGTTTATAAGAGTTTGTCTTTAAAGTTCGGCAAATAGATGATATACTACTTGCATCCTTACGTACAGAAGTATAAGGATCTTCCACAAAACTCTGCAATACTTCAACAGCATTATTGTCATTAGTTGGAGTTCTTGGGCGTCCTGATCGGGGCTTGTCTTTCACGTTTCCAGTTTCTTCAAACCTGTGTAGTGTTCTGCACACAGTTGATTTTTATACTGGCATTATGTATCATTAAATAAATGAACCACTTGATCGAATGACCTTTTGAGATCGCCATATCCTCATCAAAATCGTTATTCTTTCTCTTTCATTTAGATTTTAGAGCCATATCTGATTAAATTTTTAATGAACAAATTTGACAATTCGAATATTTTTTTGACAAAGTTACTTTATTATAAAATGACAAATGCGATTTTGATTATTACCCAGCAAACTTTATTTAATTAAATAACTTTTTGAATTTGAGTTTAATATTGGTTCAGTTAAAAAATAACTGTAACTCGTTTGTTTTCTAATATTTTCCAGAAAATTTTACATTACTGTAAAGAGAATGAAATTTTCTTTCAAATGACGTATCACAAGCCATAGTGTGCAATTTAAAAAAAAATGGAGGGAACCTTGTGGGGGGTAGGGGCGGGGGCTGATGTAAACATTTGTTTACATGTCAAAAAATGACAAAAGGAATGTATTTTCTGAGGTATATCTGAACTTTACCTAAAACTCACTATTAATCTAGATATCTTGCTGTTCCGGGACATTTGAGGGACAGTGTCTTAAAATGATATCATTTAATTATCATTTTTCTAGATACAATAAATAGTTAAGTTATATTGTATTTAAGATATTTTACTTGTTCCAACAGGGGAATTAGTTGTTCAGTCTGTGCAAGCACAAGATAAATAATTGTTCATAAAATAACCAGTAAATATCTCAGATTATTACATGGCAGATATTGCCACTCTAAGCACAAGAAACACCATATTTCACACATTTTTTTTGCTTTCTTTAATTCTGTTAAATTTTATTCATAAAACTCTCAAATTCCTAAACCTCGAATTAGCAAGATCCACATGACTTACATGCAGTCACAGATTGTGCAGTGTGAATGGGTGAATATTTAATAAACTTTTCTGTAATTTATAGTAAATAAATTACAAAAATCAGATTGCACTAAATACATAATATATTTATTTAGAATATTTATAATATAAATACAAAATTAACTACCTAGGTCACTGAAATTAGATTTTAAATAGCGTTATTTTATATGAAACATAAAAAAATTTTAAGTATGATTTAATTCCTAACAAAAATTGAAATTCCCTCTGGATAAATGAGTTAAAGAGAGATTACCTATACCTTGAGCAAATCGTATGTCTATATATCTATTTATATAATCATGTAGGTATATTACTTAGGTATATATTTTAAGCTAAAATTGGAAACTCGTCTTCTGGATCTTTACGTGGTTTGATTTCAGGAAATTCTGCATTCAAATGTTTACTAAAGTCATATGTTGTTATTGTTGGTGCTATGAAACCTCCATAACCAGTCTTTCCTTTATAATAAATTCCTGCTCTCTTTAATGGTGCTGCAGGATAGGAAGCTACTGGTTGTGTATCAAAGAAGGGTACCGTAGTTTGTGCTGCATCTTTATCGAAACTTGAATGTGTAAACTCGACGTAAGTGTTTGCATCAAAATTGTTTTCAGATGCTGGAGAAGCAGTTGGTACATCAGGATTGTAGATATTTATTTTATTCCTGCAATTTTTATTAGAAAAGATAATTGGATCTATTCTGTTTGTATGTGGCTATCATTATTGATAAGTAACGATATTATTATGACTATAAATAATAGCAATATTATTATCAATTTAGTTATTCTGTTTCGCTGTTTTTAAACAGATTTGTTATGATCTTTGTGTTAACAATTTTTTGGTTAAAATATTTTTTAATCAAGTGAAGTTATCTTTGACGCATGCTTGATTTAGGAAAATATCATTTCATATACCTACATTCCATTTGATATTTGTTGAGATAAAATTTAAATAAAACAATTTCCTTTGCTACGTTGTTTTTAACTTGAGCCCATATCATTTCTTTGGATGAACACTGAACTCTACGCCGCCAATGTCTTTCTACCTCAGGAGTCGAATGCGGTTAATTCCAAGAAAGTGATGCAGGGGTCTTAGAATTCTATCTCAACAAATATCGTACGGACTGTAACTTAAATTTCCATTAGATATAGCTTTTAAACCAATGGTATTTCTTAAACATAATCTCAATGTAATTAAAATTTTTTGTTTGACTTGTCAGTTTGGTTTGGGTTTTATATTATATTAAAAACAACTCGTCATAATAGGCAACATGAATATAACTGAATCCAAGGAAAGCCCCAGCAAGTGTAAAAAAAATTAGAATTCATCCAATAAACTCCCTCCAGTGAACATATTACTGATAAATCCGCTTCTAAATAACCTTAATGGGGACTTCGAGATCGCTGTTCATAAATTTTAAGTTATTTTCAGAAGATTCAAGATGGCAGTTTTTATATAACTGTTTAGCAAGCCATAAACTACAAAACTTTTATTCAAACATAGTTCAATGGTAGATTTCTTCAGACAAGACAAGTCAGACCAGTAATTTCCTATGTTTTCGAAGTCGCTATATCATAAAGGACCCCGCACAAACCTTCGGTCAATTTGAATGAAATTTTGGGAATAGGTTGTTTTTGTTATGAGGAACAAAAGTCTTCATGGGCCCAAAGTTTGCTAATGGACAATTTCCGAGATATTCGATGTTAAAAGTTGATAATGCGAATGCGTGTCAAGCACGTGTTTAAATGCGTATTAGTCGCGTAAAATTGACCGAACGGAGTTTCCCATAAGGTTTGTGCGGGGTCCTTTAAGTCACTTCGATAGTATCGTATCACTTTCCAATCCTAACCTCAAAAGATATTGAAAAATCAACTTTTTATTCATAACGCGAATTAAATCATTAGATTTGTTTCTAATGTTTTTGGGCAATAAAATTCAGCTGTTGACAGGTGGTTGACAAATTGCCTAGTAGTGCAGTGCAGCAATGCGGAATTTGGTGTGATTCAGAAAATATAGCAGAAAACTTTTTTAGGGGTGCCTATGAAACTCAATAAATTTTATTGCTAGACGTTTTTATACATGTTCAACTGACTAGAAAGACTAGACTTTTCCTACCAAATCATGCAACAATTTGACCATGATTTCCTGCATTATTGATATCAGTTCTCGAGTAGTATTGAAAGATATCAGCTTCCATACCATCATGTTGGTCCCTTCGCCAGTCGCAAGCCTGTTTGTCTACAAGTAATGCCACGGATATTCGACTAGCGATGATCCTGAATACTCTCGAAGATAGTCATTTTAAGAAATGAGATTTTTTACCATTACTGGCGTTTTATTACTTTTTTATTTGGTTTCCTGGGTACAAATGCCACTGATAAGTCGAGATTGAAAAATTCGAAATATCCATGGGATTTGAACCCATGACCCCTTGAATGGCCTTGTTTTAGCGCCATTACCGCCTTACCAACTGAGCCAAGGACCACTCTGACCTCGAAAACATAGAAGAAAAATGCTCTTAAGATTTAATTGATAGTATAAATTTTCATTCATGTAATGAATTGGATCTTAAGAGCATTTTTTTCACAATTTGCAAGTTTTAAATTTTTTTGAAACAAAGATCAGAAACTGATGACATTATCGAAACGACTTTAAATTGCAATTTGACAAACCCGGAAACATGAGAAACAACGAGTCTCTTAGGATTGATTAGTTGATTTATTAATAAAAAATTTTGATTTTTAATTTTTTTTTTAATGTTAGTAGAATAGAATAGAAGTATACGTTTATTTTCAATTAAATCAAAAAATAAATAACATATTAACATGACATTGTACTATCGAGTCAATTTAAAATTACGTTTCAGCAACTTCAAAAACATAAGAATCGACTAGCCTCGTGATTTTTAATTTTTTTTTTTTTTGAGGAAAGTGATACGATACTATCGAACTGACTTCATTTTATGATTCACTGACTTCGAAAACATAGGAAATTACTACTCTGACTTGTCTTGTCTGTGAAATAGATGATTAAACTATTTTTGAATAAATTTTTGTGGTTTATGGCTTGCCAAGCAGTTATATAAAAAATGCCATCTTGAATCTTCTAAAAATAATTTAAGATTTATGAACCGTGATCTCGAAATTCCCATTAAGGTTATTTGGAGATGGATTTATCAGTAATATGTTCACTGGAAGGAGTTTATTGGATGAATCCTAATTTTTTTACATTTGCATATTGGGCCGATATATTGGATTTTCGAATTCTGCCACATAACATATTAAAGTATTTGGAAGAACAAATTTGTGTGGGCCCAAAAACATTAATTAAGTGTCTCCAAATTTTGGCGAAAGCTGTGATCGATTTTACTTGGAACGTCCCATATATACAGGGTGTTAATGTATGTACAATAAATTCAACAGACGATTTTTTGAGTGATTTTAAGACAAAAAGTTCATATAAACATTGGTCCGCATATGCTTCGTTTTCAAGATACAGGGTGTTAAACTTTTGTAAAAAAATGACTATTTCGTAAATATCTTATATACCCTTTAACCAATTTTGTTGTAATTCGGCTGTGTTACTTGTAGTGTTAAGGGGCTAACCTAACGTAACTTGATTAGATTTGTTAAATCCAGTGGCATCTCGAGCGGTACCTTAATGATTATTTTTGACAAGAAAAATGTACACCACTGACTTTTTTGTAATTTTTATATTTTTTGGATTAAACTAAAAATACAACTTTTTTGCCTCTTGAATATTTTTCATATCTTGATTAATTTTTGGAGAAAAAAAAATCAAATCCACTTAATTGCATATCCCTGGACCATACAAGAAACATTATTAAAAATATTCATTAAGGTACTGCTCGGGACACCACTGGATTTAACAAATCTAATCAAGTTAGGTTTAAATTAGCCCCTTAACACTACATGTAACACTGCCAAATTACAACAAAATTAGGTAGAGGGTGTTTAAAATATTTACGAAATAGCAATATTTTTACAAAAGTTTAACACCCTGTATCTTGAAAATGAAGCATCTGCGGACCATTGTTTATATAAACTTTTTCTTAAAATCACTCAAATAATCGTCTGTTGAATTTATTGTACATACTTAATTAACACCCTGTATAATGGTTCTTTGTTTTATAAATATGAAAGAGTAGAAAATAAAATATTCAAAATAATGAACTCATAACTTTTAGAACCATTATTCAAGCAATTTTTATTTATTATTTTACTAATTTGGTCAAACTAATTTCATGGTATGAACGTTAATTTTGATATTAAATTATTTTTATCAAACAGATTTAAAGTAAATTTGATAAGTCTGACACGGTCCATGAACAGCTTTATAAATTTATTGTTTGCCTATCAAATATTTTAACAATGTTTTAAATGAACAAATATCCACACTTTACAACTTATAAATTCACTTATTGAGAATATTTTCTGCTACATGCACAAAATTTACACAAAAGTTAGTCCCAGTTGGACGCATTATTTATAAAATATGTCTGGTTACAACCATAATCACTAAAAATTGCGATCGTTATGGTAACAATACTTGTGAATAATAAATTATTATTCTGACAGATGAAATAGCCGAGAAAGGTGAAACAGAATAACATTTCAATGAAAGTTGTTTAACAACATCATTTGCAAACAGAATTGGCCCAAGTGTATATTAAATTTGTTTATCAAGAAATGATCTTACCTATTTTGACCTCCAAATATATAATAGGAATCATTTGAAATAATTCCTTTTTCAAAATTAAAGGCACGTACATTTATTTCAAATTTAAGGTTATTGTCGATAAATTCAAATCTAACTCCTAAAATGTATTATTAATAAATTTACGTCCAATTTTATTTTTTCATATATTACCGGTAATTAAATGGCTTGCTTCGTGTGGCATTAAATCGTCTAAAAACAATGTTCTTCTTTCGTAGTCCATAACGTGAAAATCAACCCCGTTTTGAACTCCATCATCTGTAATCGTGTAGTCATCAACAGGAACCCATCTAATAGTAGAATCATCAATGTATCCATAAGGTAATAGTTTTCCTTCTTGTATTTGCAGATGGATTATACGATTGTGCTTCACAATTCTGAGACCAGTTACTACCCTGAAAGAAATTTGGTGAATTTAGACGTGTCTTAATTTCATTCTTTTCAAATATTTTAATGTCAAAATAAGTAAACTGCAATAAAAAAAGAGAATTACAGATACCTATAAACATTACTGAAAGTTCGATATTATATTTCTTTCTGTACCTGTTATGAGCAACATCAGCCATTACTGGTCTCATATTAAAATATCTATCAGAATGTAATCCTTCTTGGTCGCAGAGACATAAACAATATGAACAGTGTACGAACCATCTGAACCAACTATTGACACTTTTACCTTGACAGTACATTTTCTTACCTAAGACCTTGCCACTTTTATATTGAATATATTGATATCTCCTTGAACTAGATGAAGGCTAAAAATTGCACAATTAAAAAAAATAATGTTATTAATATCATGATGAAAGAGAGCATTTCTCATTTTAAATTTAAGGATCTTTTCGTATAATACTATAACTATAAAAAACAAAATTGTTCTTAAAAGATGGGGCGAGGGTTTAATTAATAATTATGTTATGACTACATCAATTGATGTTAGAACATTTTACTCAGTGTAGTGTAAATGTTAATAACTAATAGTTTACCAACAACTTCAGTCACTAACTTAAATAAGAAAATTATTAAAAATCGAATGAGAATATTATAGACATTTCAAAAAAAATTTAATTAAAGTAAACTCAGTAACACATAATAAATTTATATGCAAGAACCCTTCAGATTTTGGCTAGTGATATAATAAAACTTTGTTTCATTGGGTCCCAGGTCAAAACTTTTTACAAAAGTAGGTATATACAGGCATGATTAGACAGGCAATAATAATAAAATTGTTGGGTTTAATTAAAAAACATCCACTGTCAAACTTTTCAAAAGCAGCAATATATTTTTTTTTCGATTATTGTTTTTACCAAATACATTTATTGTCTAAAATCAAGTTTGAAGTAGGAGCTTATTTTTAGTGGTGCTTTCATTTTATCGCTTATTCCTGAAGCTCTCATTTTTCGAGATATAAAGTGCTCATAATTAAAAAATAAAATGTAGATCTTTAAATATTTCCTGAATGGAATTAAATTTTGTTTGCCATACTATGCAAATAAATTTAAATATTCCTAAGTTTAACAGAACTTATCATCTTTACAAATTGCTAATTTGTACTAAAACGGTCAAAGCGGTGAAAAAGTCAAAAGACTATTTTCATAAAAAATTAAATCTCAAAGGTAACCTGCATGCCTCATATCTATGTTACTGGTTTGTGAGTAATTGATATAATTTAATTTTAGCTGTTACACCTTTATTATTTTTTTGAAACTGTTAACACCTTATATCTCCAAAAATTAGAGTTTGGAGGGCAAATATTTATGTAGGCATGTTTCTTTATTTTTGATATATTGTGTTACACTGTATATCACTTGATTATTTGTATTGTTCAGAAATCGAATTTAAGTGTACTAAATTTGTAATAAATATTTATAAATTTTTAAGTAGGTACACAACTGTTTTTTTTTAAACATATTTTGAAATGAAGATCTTTTTTTTAATATATTTCAATTAATTAAAATTTTGTTTTTTATTATTAAATGCTAATTTTATATTATTATATTTGAAAAAATACTTACAGAAAAACAAGCTGTCATCTGAGATTCTACAAATTTGCAACCTATAATTTTTCCTTTACATAATTTTCGTTTTTTGCAATACATGCTTTCGCTGTCGTAACAACCATAACTCCTAGATAAAGAATATGCCCCACAGTTTTCTGTACAAGTGCCTTTGAAATTCATATCTACTTCATTTTCAATATGACCTTGTAATAATGCTGTTAATTCATCATATGTTGATCCTAAAATAAGTAACAAATTCTTAGTTCATTATTTTTTCATTTTCAACAAAGCTAATAGTAATGCAGACAACTTTTAATTTTTTATTAATAATTTAACAATATTATACCTTTGATATGTTGCTTAGGATCACATCTCCACAATGTCCGTGGCATTATTGTCATGGCAGAAACAAGAATCTCTGCCATGTCGCTAGATAATTTTTCAAATTGTTTTCTAGCTATTAATGAATCATGAGTATAGTTCTCTAAAAACAATAATAATTTAGATGTTTTAGTTTTTAATTTTCAGTTTTCAAATTTTTTAAATTTCAAACATTAGCAACTTAAATGATTAGCCACCCCTTCAGAATTATGATTAGATTAAAGCCAGTTACGATGTTCAATTATTACATCCAACTAATCAGCTGATTTTCTAATTATGATTACTGGTTATGAAATAATAAGGCAAAACAAAATGGCTATTATACAGGGTTTACACTAATCTGGAAAATCGAAAAAACTTGGATTCATCAGGCAATTTCACTTTGAACATCCTGTATCTTGTAAAACTGAAACATTTGTATAAGGCATGTTAAGCTCAATCATCATATTTTGGTGTGTTCTCCAGTTTAGAGATTGCCCATTCTTAATGTACATACAGGGTGTCCCAGTGAAAACGAAACAGAGCGAGTAAGTCTCAGGAAAATTATTTTTCCGAAAATCCCCTAGACAGGTCGATTTTTGATCGAAGGGGGACATCTTTTCACATAAATTGTTTGTTATAGACCCCCCCCCCAAGATTCTTAATAGAGAAGGGTAAAGTGACACATGGTTTGGAAGGTATTCTAATTCTCTATACAACCTTGTTTTATTTTTTGAATTTGACTGATTAGTTTCGGAGATACAGGTTGTTATAAGAAAGCTACTTTTTACAAATTTATTTGCAAATTACTACATATCAGCCAATTAAGTGTTCAAACTGAACACCTCCAGCCTCCATACAGTAATGTAAGTTTGGTAAAATGCATTCACGCACATTTTGGAACATTTTTGGAGTAACTTGGCGGCATTCGTTGACAATGCATTAGCGTAGATCTTTAAGGGAAGTAGGTGGAGTGAAATAAACTTTAAGTGAGCCCACAAAAAAGTCCAAAGGAGACAAATTCAGCAATCGTGCAGGCCATTCTATGACGCCTCTTCTACCAATCCATTGATTCGCAAACTGACGATCAAGATACTGACGAACAGGCAGGGTGTAATATGGCGGAGCTCTATCCTGTTTCAATATCAACTAGTCTTCCATATAATTCTCATTATTGATGATAATATTCTCCAACAAATCCAAATACATCTCCCCGGTGAGATTACCTGGTAAGAAAAAAGGACCAATAATACGGCCACCAAAAATTCCAGCCCATACATTTAATTTTTCCGGATGTTGTGAATGACTCTCCTTGGGTTAGAATCGGATCAATAATGAGAATTAAGAGGACTGATGGTGCCATTAACAGAAAAAGAACTCTCATCCGAGGAGCAGATATGAAAAATAAAATCAAGATTGTTAACAGATTGTTGATCAATCACAAAATTGTAGTCAGCCGTCAGTCATATTCATGAAGAACCGGTATCTCCTAATCGGTCAAATTCAAAAAATAAAACACGGTTGTGTAGAGAATTAGACTACCTTTCAAACGATTTATCACTAAACCCTCCTTCCCTATTAAGATTTGGGGGGGGGGGGTTGTTAAAAGTACGTAGAATTTGTCTGCCATATTTTTCTCAAATTTTTTTTGATTCATGATAGATGGCGCTGTAATCTGCAATAGGTTGGCTACAAAAAATAAGTGTAATTTTATGTAAATACTCGAAATTTGTCACCAAAAAAGTTTATTTATTTTGCAAATTTCGAATAACTGAGAAATTGTTACCTGTAGAAATGTAAATGGCTGGTGAATAAACTACTTTTAGCATAACTAGGAACAACCACGTGGACATAGTAGTTCTCTGTTCCCTTTGGGGTACTTAATTAAAATGACTTGTATCTTAAAGTTATTTCTTTCTGTCTATGTTTATTTTGTGTTTTTGCAGTCACAAAAAACATGAAGATAAAAATAACACACATTAAATGTGTTGTTATAAAAATTATTTTTAACAAAAGAAATAGTTTCTTTAAAACAAAACACAAAAAAAATACATTCATTTGAAAGCATATTTAATCTAGCACTCTGATAACTCACAAGCGAAGGAAATCGCGTTGACCAAGTATCACAAAAAGGACTACTGTTCCTGAATTACGATAATACACAAGTAATTTTTCAGTAATTGGGAACTTGAGAAATAAAAACTGTTTTAAATTTTGATTATTTACAGTGAAAACGTGGTATTTTTTATTGTAAACGTACTGCAGAATCTTATGCATAGGTTCAGGAGAAATTGAAAAAATTTAATTTCGACGATTACAGTGCCTACTATCATGAATTTTAAAGAAACTTTTAGACAAATTCTACTTTTAACCCTTGAATCCGAATCTGCAATACAAAACAAAATTGGGGTTTCTATTTAAGATTTCAAAGTTATCCCCATCTCCCCTACAAGGAGGGAAGAGGGGAAATTTTGATTATGAACATTTTTTTCATACTTCCTTATTTTTTGAGATATGCTACCATTTTCGAGATCTCAGGGTGATATTAATTTTTCGCAAATATGTTTTGAATTTTGTACATGATTTTAGTAAAAAAAGTAGTAAAATAAATTTTTTGATAATTTTTGCTTGCGTACCAAATAAGGGCAATCTAAAATTAGACATTATATATATTGGGAGATTTTCGGTATAGGAAAAAATAGTATTACCATTAATTACACTCAATTTAAACTTTCCTATTCAAACAAAATCAACAAAAAAAATGTAATTGTTTTATTTGTTATTTTTTTTTGTCACATATGTATATCATTCCCATTTAAAGGGGTGTGTCTCCCTTAGTATGTATTTTTGGAAAAATGCATGAAGAGATACAGTTATTTTTTTGCCTAATTTTAATATGACGCTGTAATTATTGCTTAGAATTGGCAGAAATTAAAATACAAATCATCTTACCTTTTTTTACTAATCTTTGAGCTAAGTAAGAAAATTGTACCATAATATAGCCTTTCAGTTGTGCCAATGATATCGCGTTGTATAAATTAAAGAAGACTTGCTGTGGTGATTGCTTAAATTGTTTACACATATAGTCATTCTTTAAAATAATCTGAAAAAATTCAAATTTTTGAATACCACATAATATGTGTCAGAGTGTACATACATATTGCGCACATTTAAAAATTTTAAACGTTCATACCACTTCGTATGGTTTATGATCTAGGGCCTTGCAAATATGTATGGATAAGACAAAAGCAGGGCATACTCATAGAATTAACAGTTGTGGAACAAACTGTACATTATTGAGAATTTTTGTACTAATCTAAACTTGCAGATATTGGAAACAGATAAATTGAAAAATCTTGTCCTCATTCAGTAACTGGCATACAAATAAATTAATACAATTTAAACTAATACGGATTATTGATACATCATCCCTATTTCTAAGGGTCATAATAAATACACAAAAGTTTATTATCTATTCAGTCCACCATTTAGTATGGACATAATTATGATTATACAGTTATTATTGTAAAATGGCACAAATCATTTAACTGGCTAAAAGGTCAAGATTTTAATAAATGCAGGGAGAAAACTTTAATTTCCAATATACTAAAACACATTTTTGTTCCCAATTTTAAGAACTACTAATTTATCTTTCTATTAGGAATTTGTGTTAGTGTGACCCGAGGAATTCTGGATTGTGATGGATCGAATCTGAACATTTCTTTATACAGTTCAGGTCCGCAGGCAAATCTATGTATGTACGACCTGCTAATCGCTCCTCCCTCTCAATCAAAGGTTTGGAGATCTCTACACTTATGAAAAGAAAAACGAAAGTAGAAGGTGATACCAACATTTTACTACATATATATATATACTCAGAATTTGTTTTGTCATACTTACATCAAAAATACTGTTTATTAAGTATCCATTTTCACTGTCTTGAAAAGTTTGTTTAAAAATATTTGTAATAGTTTTATTCATATTATTTTTCGGGTCATGCAATACTTCGTCAATGATGAATGACATTTTAGTCTCACTTTCATCTATTTCAGATAAATTATTGTTGTCAGCAGAACTACTAATATTTAGAAACCTTCTAAATTTATCGTACATATCATGAACAACCCTAAAATCTGAGTATAAAAATAAAAATTGTGGTGCTTGTCTTATAACTTCCATTCCATATAAAATATCTTGTGGCATCTGAAATATAATGAGCTTTTGGTTAGTCAATCATCAATTTTTATGATGAATATTAAATAAATGTAAATAATTCGGGAACGTGTAACAATTCATTAATGCATATCTATCTATTTTTGTGTAAAATGTAAATATTCAATTTGTAACATATTTGACACACACAGGGTGTCTGCTAAGAATTTATAACTAAAATACAGAGTGTTAAAGTTAAACAAAATAAAGTTTGCTTTAGTAACGTCCCGGAATCCTATATAGCAATTATTTTCAAATCAATTATAGTAATGCTATTAATTGTGAACCTCTATTATGTATCAGGTGTAGTGTCAGTTGAACATAAAAATTTAACGGCGTTTAAATTATGGATTTTTTACTTTGAAAGAAATTTCGTATATTTTAGAGAAATGCTAAATTTAGAATCATAAAACATTCTGCCATAAAAAAATATATTGTATACTATTATCTCATGTCCATAAAATGCACTATTTTTGAGAAAAACGTATTCTCATTCGGTACTGCACAATGCCTGTTTGTTAGTTGTTATTTTTAAAGGTATAAAAAAGTTAAATATAAGAATTTAATGAATTTTTGTAAAATGCTAATGTTTTGTATCATATGAAACGAATGAACATTGCAAAAGTCTCAATATATTTACTAATACTTTTATTTTTTATACTTATAACATCCAGTATATCTTTTATGGTAAAGATAGCCCAAGATGGTCTATAAAAATAACGTGTTAGGCAAAGACTTGGTTACCTAGGAACAAATGAGAATCTCTTCTGGTCATGTCTGCCTTACTATAAGATAAATAGACAGATAGAACTATCAAATCTATTGGTGTGATCGTGATCATAACAACAAGTTTTATCTAAATATGTAAAAATACACACGTTTTATTAAAAAATAAAACAAGTTTGTTTTGTCTATTTTGACAATGTTTTTTTGCAATGTTCATTTGTTTCTGACCTGATACAATGTTTTTTTTTTATATTTTCATAGAGTACAAATTATTGGGAAACACTAAGTAGGACATTTTTTTTTCAACTGAAAAGATACTTTTTCGATATAAATTTAACTGAGAAAACTATTAACTAAACAAAGTAAAAACGTAAATGACCATCTTTGTACATACACATAAGTATATTGGGCAGGAAAATTGTGCTTTTTATGAATATAAGACAGAATATTTTTTACAGTAAAATGCGTTTTAATGACATGTTGTAGGTTACTAGATTTTTCTATTAAACTGAATCATACCTGATAATTTTGTGTTACGTTTCTGAGATGTCTAGAAACCTGTATAAATTTTTTAAGCACCTTGAAAACAAATTGTCTATGACAAATATTTATATGAACAGTCTTGTTATAGAATTTAGTGGTGAAATTTGAACTACTCTAGTAGATACCATATAAATGAAATTAATTTTGAAATATTTCCTCGAGATTTTGATTACATAGGATTAAATTTATCAAAAAACAACTTTTAACTCATCTTTCTGTTGTTTACCTACTTTTTTTTCAAAATTTTTCCTCATCAAATAATAAAGTAAAATATTAATTAATAGATACCACTAAATATTTTACGTAAAAACTGTATGTATCAGAACTACCTTTCGTAAAACATTGTCGTAAGTAGCAAAACCACTAATTACAGTAATTCCAGGATCTTCAGTGTCATTGAAACCGTTTTTAGACTGTTCCAGAACAAATTTCCATAAATTTTCTTCTAGATTTAGAAAGTCCCATCTTAACTGATCAACCATTAAAAATCCATTACTGTTCGATATCAAAAATATATTTACAAAACAAAGTACACCACCTAAACTTATCATGTTATTTACGTCTCTTAACCAACAGATTATATTCTGAACAAGTTGAAAACTCTACTGGTCTGTTATCTTTTATAACTTCCTTTTAAAGTGCTGAATATTAACAAATAAATGTTAATATAATGTGATACAATTCAACAACAGTAAAACCAGTATATCTCCAACCTCTATATCATTCCTAAGTAATACATAGTTAAGGTATAGTTTTATCATGAATTAATATTGAATATTATGGGTTAGAGTTTATCTGTATATGAGTTCAAGAATATTAAAATCCTAACGCTACTGGCAAAGGATCTTCGGATTGATGTATTATACACCATGTCCGAATTGTTGTAGTCAAAATATGACAGTTTAAAAAAATGTTTCTCCAAATAATCTGTAAAATGATCAATATAATTTAAATTAATTTTAATATAGTAACTACCAAAGTAATTGCATTCACAGAAATGGGAAAATTTTAATTTTTCATACTTTTTTCTTAGTAGGTGACCCTTACAACTTCAATTTTTGGTTTTTTTAAAGCTTTTTCTCGTATTTTTTTATTTTAAACGGTTTTTGACAAATTAATTAGTTTTTTAGTCAAATAATTTTCTACACAAATCTGAATGAAAACTGATTTATTTAATAATAAAAACGAAGTAATGCTTTGTCAAGTTCAAAGTGGAAATTATAATGGGGTGTTTGCTACCTTTTCAGATATTACAATAAAATAATATAATGTGCAAAAAAACTTAACTTGTATTTCTTTATTTTTGCATGAAATCATTATTTAATTCGTAATTGAAAAAATGTTAAAAGTAAAACGAATTTGGCGAACAGCTGTGTAACGTGCTAGACTATACCTTAATTGCGCAGTCTATTAATAGGAAACTTAACTAAAATCTTATACCATTGTCCTCCATTTATTAAGTAATAGAAAGACAGAGATGAGTTACTTAAATATGAAGTTTTTTATAATAACAGGATCTAGTTTGTCACAAGTTTGATTGCCGTTACTCAGCATGAGACAGAGTAATCATAGATGAACAAAAAGTTGTATACTTATTACAGGGGGATAAAATTAACAGTTCTCAAAATACAGCGAGCATTAATATTGGGAGTTTCATCACAACGTGACAACAGCGCTTAACTTAACGCTATACGGTTGATTCAGACCACGTGTGCACGCGGCAGACTTGTCCTGGAGTAACAAAAATTAAATAACTATTATTGTGAAATATTTAGTAAATTTCAAGATAATTGTTTTTCAGTTTTAAATAAATAAAATAAAATGTAGGTATCGATTTTGTACTAGGAAAATAGTGTTGTGCTTAAATTTTAGCTCGAATTTTAGTAATTATGAATCTCTTAAAACAGGAACTTAACTTTTAATCAAACTATGAGTTTGAAAAATATGTAATTAAAGTACCCAAAGATTCACGTCGTCCAAATAATCATACGTATTAAAAATAATTTAGGTACTTGCCAAAAAGCCTAATTCAGTAATTTTCAAACGCACAGGTACAAAACAAACTACAACATATGCTCAAAATGTCCACCACCATTTTCGATGCACGTACACGTTCGAATGCAATTTTCGCGCACTCACTGGAAAATTATCACGTATGGTAAACATTTTAAAAAAGCAAGGAGAATCACCTCAAGAAAAGGAAATAGTTGTACGCAAAAAACACTCCGTTACGGTCAAATTCCAGATACCAACTGAATTGCATTTTGCTGGATGTACTGTTAGTACCTCGTGTTAATTGCCGCGCCATTGTCACATTGCTCGATATGAATTTTATCGAATTTTAAATTTATACAACGCTAATTATTTTTTTAGAATTAAGAATGAAGAAGTTCAAAAAGATGATAAAACATTGTATTTTATGGTATTCTATGCACGCAGTTGTTGTGTCAGTATTCCTTAATTAATCGAACTTTTGTACATCTAGTTGGAGATTTTGGTAATTTTTTTCTCGGAAATGGTCGAGTTTAGGACCCAAGTCATATAAGGTTTTTTGTTTATTTTAAGTATTCTATCGTCTGTTAAAATTAAGACAATCAAATTTCTTGCACCCTGTATATGTGTGTGTGTATATACATTTGGGCAATACATATAGGACGCACTTTTAGGCGTCATTATAGGTTTTTTTTCGGGAAAAAAATACTATTAGAAGTTTATCTGCGGAATATTGTTCAGAAACGTGTTATAAACAAAATATTAAAAAATCAACTCGAGACTAGTTGGGAAACTTTGTTAAAACAATGGTCAAAGTTATGGAAAAGTGTTTTTCTACAAAACTGTTAAAAGTGGGCTTTTTAATTTTCATTTTTGATGTTAAAAATGTCATTTTTTGACACGCGTGTTAAAAGTAAGTTACTTTTAACCACAGTATACTAATCAATCAGTAGGGAAACTTAAATGATTTATGAATGAATTCCGTATGGCAATTTTTAAATACCCCCACCCTAGGAAAAGTCGCTAAGAATATGGCGGATCTTTCGAGCATAAACTATTGGAGGCATGCCATTACGAAATTTGAGGCTGAGTGTGCGAGAGAAACAGACAGTACCTCAGTACTTGCTGTCTCACTCTAACACGCCACGATTGGTTGGAAATGAATGCTCCAACTAATCGCGGCGTGCTAGAGTGAGATAGCATGTCTAAGATACTGTCTGTCTCTCAGCCACGCTTTTCGCAATGGTATGCTACCTCTAGTAGTATAGTAAACTAGATTTATGAATGAAAATATGAGAACGGAAATCGTAATAACTGTCAGTCGCTAACAAAATGGTGGAAATATGGAAGACGCGGGAAACGTAACTTTCCCTACTGATTGATTAGTATACTGTGCTTTTAACACTAGTGTTAAAAGTAAATCAAACAGCACTGGTTGCTACGAAAATTTTGATTCATAAACACTGCGATCTGTGTGGTATTTTTTGATTTCTTATTTTTATTGAGTTTAAAGTTCTTCCGATTGTTTTGTAGAAAAAATAGTGTATGATATACGTGTTAAAAGTGATTTTATTTTGTTCGTGAAGTTAAAAAACTCGCTACGCTCGTTTTTTAATCATCTTCACTCACAAAATAAAATGCCACTTTTAACACTTGTATCATAAATAACTATTTTTTGACTCGCGTAAAAAAACTGTTATTCATAGAGAAAAAAGGTATACACAAAAAAGGTAGGTATTAAATAAATATATAAAATAAGACAAGTCCCATTAAGTTCCGATAATTTGTTTATGCGCAAGAGCTCAAAAATGGTCGAAAATGTCCGCTTTTTTTAATTGCTAATAATTAATGCAATTTTCATCGCAGACACTTGTAATTCAGGATTTTTTAGGCTTTTTGCACCCTTAATAAGTGGCAAAAATTTCAGCCCGAAAGCTTCATTAGCTTGCCGTTGACGGAATTTGTTATCTGAGAAGATGCTATTTTCAATTCATTTTTCCCAAGCTCACAGGCGTTATAGAGTTTCGATCATTAGTTGTTTTTGTACCTAAATAGTTGTATTGACATATGCATTTACTGACAATTTAATTTTTCAAATTTAATTTGTTTAAAAATTACTTTGAAAAAATGTTAATATTTATTGAATTGTTGAGATAATTAATAAGGTAAAATGAAACAGTAACCTCTCTATTCTATAGTTTAGTTAGTACTATTTTTCTTCGAATTTAAAAAAAAATCGTTGTTCTAAGTTGATTAGAAGCTGAGATAATTTTTTTTTATTTAATCGCAGTGACCTTATGAATTATGTGAATACGTGAATTATTAATATTTAGAGCCGAAATTTGGAGAAAGTATACATTAAGAGCTATATTTTCATGTCCTACATTAACATTAAGGTGAATTCAACTATTTCATTGCAAATAAGAAGATAGCGGCGATGCGTTCTATTCTTCTATTACTCGGTCTAGCGAACGAGTGGGAAGGGCAAGGCGGAGCATGCGTGATACGCGTTAATAATGAACGTATCGAGATGATTCTTTTTTTAATTTGGAGTATCGCGAAAATTCATGAGCATTGAAGCTATTGTATTAACGAAATTAACATTATTTCAACCCAAGATTTACTAAATAAAAAATTAAATCTCGGGTTGAAATAATGTTAATTTCGTTAATGCAATAGCTTCAATGCTCATGAATTTTCGCGCTACCCCAAATTAAAAAAAGAATCATCTCGATAAGTTCATTATTAACCCAGATATGGCTAATTTTTCCCGCTCCATCGATTTGAAGCCGCTCGATCATTTTCCTGCGCGCATGCTTCGCTTCGCTCTCCCCGCGCTATTGACACAAATTGTCAGTAGATCACTTTTGAATGTTGAGAGATGGTCATCGAGATGAAAAAAGTTTATGATTTTGTTTCAAAATTTAAAAAAATCGGATGGTAAATAAATAATTATATCTTTAAAAATACATACATCTCTACTCTACATCTTCTTAAAAGTGAATTATGAGCACACTCAAAATATATCCCAGGTATATTGTATAGCTTGTATTCTCAATTCGCTCTGTATACACAAACTTATAAGATAACCCCAAATAAAGAACTACTAATTATATTCGTGTCTGGCGACCTATGTTACTATTGAACCATCCATCGCATCAAATCCACCTTTATTTAGTTTCATTTAGTACTACCGAGCCGGGAATAAGTATAAGAACAGACTATAAAGGATTAACCGTATTTTTGTAATATTTAAAGGGTTATTTTTCGGGAGATATTAATAAATCAATTAAGACAATATGTATAGTCAAATTTTATTGTACCATGTGTATTATTAAATTTTATGTCAATCAACCTTGTATCTCGAAAACGAAGTAAACTGCAACCCATGTTCATGTGAAACTTTTTGCTGGTGGGAAGTTTCCTCCTTAAAATATGGATCACCCTGCATATCTTTAAATTTTATTCTAATCTCATTATAATCAATATTTTATCGTGTACCTAATTAGTCATGATGTGTGTCTGAATACAGCGTAGAATCTCGACACATACAATAGAATACATTGAACACAACAAAATTATTAACCAAAAGGCGGCCTCTTTCCGAAAGTTTTTGACATGCCGAATCTGAATCCAACCTCAAAATAGCCCTATCTACTCTTCTACTCTTCCCCATAAAAATCCGTTTTACATCATTCTTTCCTGTCCGAGAAGTCACCTGTTAATTAGTTTGGCATATTCGTCGATATTCGGAAATAGAGTAGCAGCAAGTAACGACTCAGAAAGAGACACGAATCATATATACAAACACCTAAATTCTCAGTAGTTCTTCGGGATCGCTGAACACGAATCAGAAGTCAGAATTACAAAACTCAAAATGGCGGATAGAAATGATGGAATAAAAAAATTTTGGAGAAAAAAAATTGTCGGATAGTACACAAAATTTCTAGAAGAAAATATGGGTATAAATGTTATCACTTAATGCAATGTTTTTGATAAAAAAAATTTAGAAATTTTCAAATTACGATCCACTATCACTCTTATTCTTGAGCCCTCTAGCCGCATGTTCTGAGATTGTTTAGGTCGTTGAATCCACAATCCACATGTACGCTTTCGAAACTGAAGATGCTGTGCTTCTATAACACTATAAACCTGGGGTCTGGAGATCGAATTTCCACGCGGAACGATTTCGAATATTGTATATTATAAACTCCATAATCCCTTTGAATTATATTTCGACGCAGAAAAGTTCTAATAGTATAATAATCCCATGGATATTGACTTTCCAAGCACAGTAAAATTTCGAAATATCGGCACATGCTAGTTTGACGCATCAATTTCAACAAACGATTCCTCGAAGAGGAAAAAGATATTCGAACGAATGAAAATGGTTGAGGAAATGAAGAAGAGTACATAATACTTTCAGATGTTGTAACTAGTTTTGTGGAAAAAATTACCTCTTTGTGTAGCATAACCTTAAATATAACGAGAAGCACGGTTTTCGCACTTTGAATTTAGGATGTCTCTAAAATACATAGACTTAGGTAATTTATTAGGTCTGTGCTAAAACCTGATACCATGGAGCAATTCTGAGGTCAGATTCGGAATCAATGCGTCGAAAACCTTTGGGAAAGTATAGTCTGGTTTCTGGTGGCGGCCAATACAGTCGCAAGTCACAGTCAGATCTGAAGACGTTGATCACAATGCCCCCTGGATTCTAAGGTCTACACACGTGAAAATTTGTGGGCAAGCACAGCCCTTATTTTAACTTATCTGACAGTGTAGTTTAATTAAACGGTCTGAAGCCGGTTTTAAATGATAGGAGTAAAGTAGACAGTAGACATGTTGTACTACTCATTCTAGCTCATTAGTTGAGTGACTCAATAAACACAAGCTCATATTTTCTAGTACTTTCGAGTAACAACAAAGGAAAGAAAGTAAAAAAGTAATATGTAGAACATTCTCATTCTGCCCAATATAAAAATATTAATAAAAACATGACTAGATTAGTAGGTAACATAAATGTTGAGTTCTATCCATATACATTGTAGACCTTGTCATCGTCGAATTTATCAGTGTTTTGATATATACATATATTTTTTTAATCAGTCCACTTCCGTTTATTTTGAAAAATGCTAAAAGTCATTTTATCATTCTGGTATAGCAGGATATTCAGTAAACATAAGATGTGTCACTAAAAGAGTATTTATTTATACAAACGTAAATAATATTTTATATATGAAAGGATGTTAACTGTGAAGATAAAAACGTGTTAAATTTCCTTTCCACAACTTTTATTTATATATGTATTAGAAAGCGTTTCCACAATGGATCACAATCACCAGTGAATTTAATTTTGTCGATAAGTTTTAATTATTCATTTTTGATGTTTTAATTTTCTATGACTATACCAACTTCTAAATTTACATTTGCATGCATATTTAACCGAAATCTAGGATTGGTATGTCAAAATTAATTTTTTTTAATTTTTTTTTTATATAAATAACTTCAAAAACCGAGGCGGTTTTGTCTCAACAAATTCAAATCTCTGTAATATTCATGTAGCCTGTAGAGGGCCGCTTAAGCTATTTTAATAGTGAATCGCGGATTTAAGTAACCAATTTACTAATTGGATCGTAAATTTAAGAAACATAAACGTCAAAATATATAATTTATACAGGGTGTCCCGTCCCGTAAGTACGTGTGCAACATTATGTCACAGATTCCTTGGCTCAAAATTGGCCGATTTTGTTTATTTTTGGATGTGGATATTTGCTTCCAATTGATACTTTTTGATATGTATTATACATATTTTTAAAACTTACAACTGCTAAACGATTAATGTATGGTGAAAATATTCTCTATACTTTTCATTTGGTAGCTTACAGTTTTCATAAAATCAACAATTTAGGTACAAAAAAATATTTTGCCAACCATACTACACTACTTTATAAATTGGTATTACATCGATTTTGCGATTTCTGATTTACATATTTCTAAGAGTATGTTTTGTGATAATACGATGATTTATCACATTTTGCTTAATATACTATATATGTTCAGCGGCGACTCAAATATTTTATTTGCAAAATAATTTGTTTGCTTGTTTCATATTCATTTTTATTGGGTACCTGATCAAACTCTTCGGAAATATTAGGAAGTTTGAAATCTTATTTTTAATCTGTCTGGTTTAGTGTTAAGTGTTACCGTAAAAATATATTCTTGGATAATCCCTAGAAAACATGTTTTTAAAATTATTATTGAGCAGTAAGTGGCACATTTATCTTATCCCTAACGTTATTTATAAATAATAGTATGTAATAATTTCCATTGCGGTTTAAGCGGTTTGAAATGTATCGCAAAATAAACAAAACTTTGGGAAAGATTTGACATGCTAAAAAAGTAGAACAGGAATACAGGGAAAAAGAATATTTAGTAGATATCGCTATATAGATCCTTTAGTAATAAATGTGAATGATAACGATGAAGATACATATGTTAACGAGGAATTGGCTGATGATTATGAAGACGCCGATGTATGCTTGTAAAATATGCCCTTATTGCCCTTAATAATGTTGACTTTCGAGAAATCTTTGTATTTTTTTAAAATTCAGTACGTATTTTACAATTCAAAATATATAAATAACCTACTATGAAAGTTGTCTTGATTTTTTAAGATATATACTATTTTTCTTAACAAAAACAATATTTTTTTCAAAGTAACACATCATAAATATTGTAAGCTTTTAATGATGTAATTTTTGGGGAAGTATGGACAAAGAAAGTGGGACTTTTGTCGGTGGTTACATTACAACCAAAAATGAACTAAGGCGCTCGGGCATCAATAAAGTCAACTGACGAACGTTCGTTATATACAGGGTGATTCACAACTTATCCAAAACAATTTGTGAATAGATGCGGCATGAGAAATGGAGTCAATATTGTAAAAAAATTTTTTGTAAAATCCTTATAGTTACCGAGAAAAAAATTATTAAAGTTGTAGTGCTTTCAACCATTACATAACTGTAGCCTCTAGCGTCATTCGTAATACGCATGGAGGGTCACGTGGCCTCAGCGACTCATAACACTGAAATCCGATGTTTACAATAGTTTTTTAGTAGTTAGTGTCAAAAATGGCTTGCGTGTATAACAACTTGGAGTTGATGGATATCGTTTTAGTTTATGGTGAAGCAAGAAAACATTTTTATTATGGTGAAGCATTTGTGTTAGTTCATAGAAACTGAGTAAGGCGGACCCAAATGTGTTTACACGTCGGTGGATAAAATTTTGAACAGTTGTTGTGACATTAGGTATGTCAAATTATTTTATTATTTAAAACCACAAATTAATTTTATTAATTAATAATAACAATAACGGCAAAAGCAGTTGAATTTGCTGCTATAAAATTAGTTATAAAATTCTATTTATTTATTTCCTTCTTGTCCGTTTTTTATTACACTTCACCTTGTGTAAGGTCAGGTTTTACAGTGGACCAGTTTCCAGTGCCGTGCAGAAGTGTATTTTTAAATCATTTTCCCATTGCCCTTTTTGATTTGTTTTAAAATTTCATTTGTAAGAGACCCCTGTACATCAAAAAAATTTTTTTTGAATAAGTTCTGTATTACACTACGTTTTTATCGTACGGCATAGCGAATTTTTAACAGAGATAGAGACGACTCGTCGCACTTTTAGCTGTAAAGTGAACAGGCAATTTAGAAATGCACCTATTTATTTTTAAAAGTAAATGGCGTAGAAATATTTAAGAAAAAAGGGGTACGGCTTCCCCATATCTCCGCACCTGGATTACACTCTTAATCATGAAGGCTTCAGATTATGAGGGTTACCTATGTAGTGTAGTATTCGTATCAAGTTTGGGATTATTCCCTTCTACCGTTTTCAAATTCAGCACCATGTATCTCACCAAGGAAGCACTTTAGGAAAAATTTTATATGGAGCAACCCTATTAATTTTAAGTGCTACTTTTATCTGCTGGCGAAATTTGTAACTTTATTTTTGTTACAACCTATACATATAAAAAAAATTGTTTAATAATTTTTAAACGAATATGGATATGAAATAAATATATTGTTTTAAAATGCTTGCATTACAAAACAAAAAAATATTATTATATATATTTGAAGTTTTCTTCGCGAAATTACCTACCTGAAAATTTATTTTCTTTAATATTTTAGAATACTTTTCTTTACAAATTCTTTCTGCATATATGATTGTCCAAGTTTCTTTTTATTTTTTTGATATTGGATTTAAAAAATATTTTGCTCCCAGAGATTGCACGTGTGATATTCAGAAAGAGACAGCATCGCCTTAAGCTGNAGAAATGAACTAAGGCGCTCGGGCATCAATAAAGTCAACTGGCGAACGTTCGTTATATATATTTCTATTGCTTAAATTAAAATAATAAAGAATAGGGCATTTTATTATGATATTTGTAATCCGATCAAATGCTTGTTTACGCTACGAGAGCTCGAGATAGACTGTGAATAATAGATGTAATGTTTTTAGGACGTAGAATAATTTAGGCGACGGTCAGAATTATGTTTCTGCGCATATGAAGGTCAAAGCTCATAATATTTTGAAACAACTCTACCTCGCAGTCCTCGCACTGCTCGATGGGACCGTTAACGTATTTGACCATTCCGATACTGTTTTTAAGAATATCATATTTATAACTGTATTATTTCAACAAATTTTTTCAGATTGTTGTTTACAGTTATTTACTACCTGTGTCGGTTTTGTTCTTTTTTTAAAGAACGCAATAGTTACGGATATATATAGCACTCCCTTCTGTTTTGATTAAAAATGAAAAAAGAAGAGCTTTTGAGACAAATAACCTTCACAGTACTAAAGAGAATAATTCGACTTATCGTCTGCAAAAATTTGGATTTTTTTTATCAATTAACTAAAAAATTACGAGATAAAGAGAGAGGTATCAATTTAGTTCTGCCCGATTTTTTCAACATTTTCATTAATAACTAAAAAACGGGATAACGAAACTAACTGACACAATAAAGTGAGGCTATATATGTTCCAAATTTAAAATTATTTATCTCTTCGTTTTGTTAACATCGGTTTCCAAACTCAGGGGTCTATTTCATTTATTTCGATAGTAGTTATTAATTTTCTTAGTTAACAAAAAATCAAAAAATTAATAAAAAGAAAGTAATTTTTTTAAGGGAAAATAATTTTGGCACTGTTTTTATGTTAGAAAGTGACATTAAAAAACAAAAATAATTCAGTACATTTGTTTAACTAATTTTTATAAATAATTGCAATAATTACGTATATATATATATTATTAAAAAAATTTTTGTTTGCACTTCATTCTTTAGAGTATAAGCATTTTGATTAAAAAAAAATATTGTTTCTTAAAAAAAAGTTTTAATTGTTTGTAGTCGTTTTTTTTTATTTGATGGTTGTTAAAATAATTAGAATATCAAGAATTTTTTCTCTTTTTAAATTCATAATTTATAATGCTTCTGGAGATTTTTTTTAGATAAAGAAAAAAAATGAAACCAGCAATATACATATAATTTATACCACATAAACTATTGAAGTTACAAATTTGAACCTTCAAGACGATTTTATAAAAAAACTACACAATAAATATTTGACTCAACCGAATACTCGAATTGTTTAAACAATATTATATATCGCATTAAAAATCATGCAAATTTAATTGGATGTTTTAAATATTTATTTAAATAATTAGGTACCTAATCTATTTCTAATATTATTTAGTACTTTACATACAGGGTGATTCACAACTTATCCAAAAAAATTTGGGAAAAATGCAGTCAATATTGTAAACAAATTTTTTGTAAAATCCTTATAGTCCTGTAGCCAGAGGGGTCCCAATTGCCTCCTTCATTTAGATGGAGTTACCCAAGTGTTTTTTATGTATTTTGAGCTGCAGAACACGAATTTTTTGGGTAGAAGTTTGCCCGGATGTCGATAAGTTTTTTATTAACAAAAAAAATGTAAAATACTGAACACTTAGTTTTTGGCAAAATAAAAAGTACTTTCTTATTATTTGACCCATTTTAAGAAGAAAATGTCTCTTGCAATTTTTTTGTTAAACGCGTAGTTTTCGAGATAAACGCCGTTAAAAACTCGAAAAATGCGATTTTTGCGATTTTCAATTGTTAATAACTTTTGATTGAATAGGTATTTTGTAATTCTGCTGACGGCGTTTGAAAGTTCACGTTAAATACTACAAATTATGAGTAATTGCAGTGTGAAAATTTGTTTTTTCCACTGTTATTTGAAGCTATAAACAAATAGCGATTGAGCGTTCAGAAGGGTGCGCCGCCATGTATGTAAGAGAGCGGTTGCCTTCTTACAGGGGTTTAATACACGATCTTGACGCGTACTCTTCATTTCTAGACCAAAGGAACGATGAAAACTGAATGAAACATTAACAATGTAAGGAAAATTTGCAATATTATAATAATTAAAATTATTAAGTTTAAAAAATAATAATTATAAAAACACCTAAATTATATGACTTTACGCTTTTAATATAAGTATAAACTTTTTTATTATGTTTATAAAGCAAAGTAGGCACAAAGACGAGAGCTTTGAAATCAAACTGGAATATTTACGAAATTTTGCTAAGGGTAAATATGACTTTTTGGCAAAATAACTGTAATACTTTTCTTTCTTCATTTTGTAATTATTTTGCAGATTGTTCCGACATAAGTATAAAAGATAGCGTGAAAAAAGCTGAAAAGTTCTTAGTTAACATTATAAGAAATGTTGATTCTAGCTATAAATCATTTAATGAATTAAGGGTTTGGATTTATAAACACAAAAATTCTATAATAGAAAATTTGCCACCGACTTCTATTCGATTTGACTTAACATCTTACGGGCTTTTTACGTTGTTCATATTCAAACGAATGTTTTAAATTCACATATGAACAAAATAGACCCAACTTCATATGGATTTTTTATTAAAGACGATCTACTGTTGGCAGAGAGGGTAAACATGTTAATACCACCTCCCGAAGAATTACCAGCTGCCTGCAATTGTGCAATGTGCAGCACAAAAGCATGTAATTGCAATCGACTTCAAATATCTTGCTGCACTTTCTGTGCATGTATGAAAAAAAATACTTGTAAGAATAAAAATATTTGAAACTTTTACAGTTTAGAAATAATTTTAATTATTTTAATATTGCAAATTTTCATTAAATCGTTAATGTTTCGTTCAGTTTTCATCGTTTCTTTGGTCTAGAAACGAAGAGTATACGTCAAGATCGTGTATTAAACCCCTGTAAGAAGGCAACCGCTCTCTTACATACATGGTGACGCACCCTTCTGAACGCTCAATAGCTATTTGTTTATAGCTTCAAATAACAGTGGAAAAATCAAATTTTCACACTGCAATTACTCATAATTTGTAGTATTTAACATGAAATTTCAAACGCCGTCAGCAGAATTACAAAATACCTATTCAATCAAAAGTTATTAACAATTGAAAATCGCAAAAATCGCATTTTTCGAGTTTTTAACGGCGTTTATCTCGAAAACTATGCGTTTAACAAAAAAATTGCAAGGGACATTTTCTTCTTAAAATGGGTCAGATAATAAGAAAGTACTTTTTATTTTGCCAAAAACTAAGTGTCAATATTTTGCAATTTTTTGTTAATAAAAAACTTATCAAAATCCGGGCAAACTTCTACCCAAAAAATTCGTGTTCTGCAGCTCAAAATACACAAAAAACACGTGGGTAACTCCATCTAAACGAAGGAGGCAATTGGGACCCCCCTGGCTACAGGACTACAATAACTTTTCGAGTTATTGACGATAGCGTCCTTGACCAATTCGAAAGGGTGGTAAAAATTTAGATTTCCAAATATCGCCTTGAAGCGTCCCGGGATTCGTCTGGAGGTTGCAAGAGTCGCGGCAGTAGATACTGCGCGCCGGGATGGCAGACCCAAGCGAGATCGGTCGCGATGCGGTTGACATTGGAAACATCGGTGAAATTGGTCTTGGGCTTTGGAAGCGCTATCGCCGGGAGGATCGATGTCATGTTATGGGGCGACGTCCGCACTGAGATGCAGAGTCGCGGAAATTGCTCTCGGACATCCCATGTGTCGCATTTTAAAAATCATAATATACTATGAAAACCGCTCAACGGATTGAGTTGGAATTTTCAGGATCGCCTAATCATGAGCAATACTTTGTATATACCAAATAAGAACGTTTTTGAAAATTTACTTTTCTACAATATTTTAAGTAAATCTGATTAATAATTTTGGAATATTGTATTATATAAGGGTATTAATTTAGTACGTCAACAAATTTTAAGGGGCGATTCTTTACGCGATTGTTTCTTACCATTGATTTTTTCGGACGCCTTGTCACGATTCGTTTAAATTTAAAATAGTATTTCCAGCAATTCTTCTAGTATTTCTGCGTTGCAAAACAAGTTCTTCTAGAGTAGTTTTACGTTTCGTGGTGTTTGGTAATGCTAATGGAAATTAATAAATCGAATAAAATGACATTTTTTGTTTTTTTGTCTTGGAAACACCAAAAAAAGTTACATATAGTGACAAAAATTTCAAAATATCCAGTGACGTTGAATTTCTGGGGTTTTCAGTGGTAGGGACTCCCAGTACACATATTTATTAAATGAATTCAGATTTTTACTTTTAATTAAATCATTAGCCTAAGGCCCGGTATTTTGAGTCTCGATTAAGACTTGATTAACTAATCAGGCGATTAGACTGTGAATATAATTTTAAAATAAATCAGTATATGTAGTCTAATCATAATGATTAGTTAATCAAGGCTTAACCAAGACTCAATGTACCGGACCTAAGTTTCATCATTTTGCATCAAAAGCCTTCGGAGATATTTTAGAAAAGGTAATTTTTTTAATTCCTTTATATTGATTTGTACACACCTATTACGACAATGTACGTAGTTGTAGATTACAAACCTATAATTTGAAACAGCAATTGATTTCATACTATTAAATTTATTTTATTTTATTTTTATTTTATTTTTTATTTTATTTAATACACTGTTCAACAGATACTACCCAATTATAGAACAGGGATTTTACAGACAATAATAAAAGAAGTACATCAATTACAAACAAAATTAAAAGGAACAAACAACAACAAAAAAATACAAATACATCATAAAAACGAAGGAAATAAATAAAATCTATACACTAAATAATACACATAAATGAAGACTAAAATTACATATTTGAACTACCAGACGTTAAAAATAAAAAAATTTTAAGTCATTAAGGCTGCAGTTAAAGATATGTAGAGAACTTTTATTACAGTTGTTACTGATTTCATAAAGTGGTGAATGTTTGAGTATATTAGTGCGAGGAGTTGGTTTATGCAACCAATACAGCACACTACTGTACACAGAAAATTTCCTTATGAACTGGGTGGTCCCTAACATATATAAAGTTTGCGTTGTTCTTACAAAGTGCTTAAATATTTACAAGTAGATCATTTCTAGATATTATTTTCTCATATGATTTTACTAATGTAGATATCAAAAGCTTTTAAATTATACGTACAACGAATCAGTGTATTTTTACCGCTGAACAGCGCCACGGGCAAAAAATTTTTGAGGTTTTATTAAGAGGAATTTTGAAATAAATAATAATATTTCTTCTGAATACAGTCTCTACTCGTTTTGAATTGTCTGTATAAACCTAATCTGTTTTTACTGTTTACGAAAAGTTAGGAATTTTACAATAAAATGAAAATTATTTTCAATTATTATATTTTTTGCCTTATCATTTGCGGGACAATCTGTTTTATGTTTGTTATTGTTTGGTGTTTCATTTAAATCACTGGGCGACTAATTTTCTCCAGCAGGCAACATTTGTGTTGCCTACTTCACTAGTTAGAAAATGCTCTGCAACGAATGTACAGATATTTGGGATATATATTTATACCTTTTGTTTTTATTATGTAATTTTCTTAATTTAATAGTAATTGCTATGCTTTTATAGTGGCATTCTGTATTATAGACAATTATTTGTCTATTGAATGTTTTTTAGTTTTCACTTACGATCACATATTTTAATATACCTACAGGCTGTTACAAATTCACTTCTCACTACAAGGATCTTGAGATGGGAGCATAGTTGCGTAATCAGGGGATCAACATTATGCCTCGAAAAAATCAAGGCTAACATAATAATTAGTTTTCGAAATATTTGAAAAAAACTGAAATTTTGGAAATCCCTTTTTATTTCATTTCAGCATTGTTTGAGGTGATATTGAAAAAAGGACACTTACTCCTGTCAAATTTTGCCCTCTATCCAATGACATAGTCAGTCTTTATATGTAACGTTTCATCTTTCCAGGATCATCATCTTCATTTTTTTAAATTAGGCCCTGGAAATTTTATTACATTTTTTGCAAGTCCTCATGACCCCCAATACTGTCCTGCTTCAGCTCGAACCAGATTCAGACATTTTGTCTCCAAAAATTCATCGTCAATATATTAGTTCCAAATTTATCTACATTTTTTACTTACATTTCTAGGTTTTTTGAATTTATCATACAGTCCAAGTGTCGTTAGACCCTGTGAAATCTGCCTAGTTATTTACAGTATTACCATTACCTGGTCATACATAATTAAGTTGTTGCAACTGTGAAAGAGCATGTCAAAAGTATTTGTATGAATATCCTGAAAAATATTAGAGCGGAATTTATTTGAATTTTGAGTACTCGAGAAACCTAGAAGGAACTATAGGCACGGGAATTAAAACTCTAAAATATTCTATTGTAAATACGGATGGGAATAGTTTAAATAACTAGGTGGATTTCACATTTCACATTTCACAGTGTCTAACGACACTTAGAATGTACGATAATTCAATAAACATAGAAATCTAAATAAAAAATTTAGTTAAATTAGGAACGAATACATTGAAGATGATTTTTTCGAGATAAAATGTCTGAATTTGGTTCGGGGTTCGGGCTGAGGCTGTATAGTATCGGGGGTTAGAAGGCTTGCAAAAAATGTAATAAAATTTCCAGGGCCTTATTTAAAAACATGAAATTGATGGTCCTGGAAAGACGAAACATTACATATAGAAACTGATTATGCCATTCGATAGAGGGCAAAAAGTTGCCATGAGAAAATGTTCTTTTTTCCATATCACAAGGCTGAAATTAAAAGATTTCCAAAATTTTTTTTTTTTCAAATATTTCCAAAACGAATTATGTTAGCCTTGATTTTTTAGAGACATAATATTGGTCCCCAGATTACGCAAATTTGCCTCAATTGAAGCTAGTTCGTATTGTCGTCGTGTGCATGCGTCAAACGCAACGCGTGACCTTCCGGCCGTTTCAGCTGGGTTAATTATTGCGTTTCTTCCAGTTCCGCAAAACTTAATTCTAACTGGGGTCGATTAGAACCCGAGATTGGTCTTGAACCTTTCCCATGGCACGCAGGGACGCTGGGTTCCTCAGATACCCCTTCAAGGGATTCAGTTGACATGAGCGACTTCCGCTGTTCCTCCTCTAGATTGTTCTCTACGTGGGAAGCGCCGGCAAACTCACGCCTTCTCGATGTCATGTTTTAATAGGCATTAATTCGTGCATTGTTTCTATTAATATCGTACCACGATACTTAACACCCTGTATTAGTCTTCAACTTATTTAAAGTTCTAGCATGTTACTCAAATATCTAATTGCGGTTCCACTAACGTTTGTTCTAGGAAATTGCAAAAACCTTTACACTATAGACTCAACCGATACTAACTTCACTTTCACTTGACTATTCTGTCTCTAAACTATAATATTTAAGTCTCCTTACAATATTACTGTATATGTAACAATAAGAAATACTGTCTATTGTCTCTATTTGCCTTCTTGGTTTCAGAGATGTCGCACTAGTGGAAAATTTTACGACTTACCGTCTTTGCTAGGGTCTGCTACCACTGACATGGCTCGGTAGAAGTTCAATACATGTCCTTCTTAGTTTATGGGACTATGATTATTATTATTAATAAAAGTCACTTTACTCAAATCAAGCCTAAAATATATCTAATTCTTTCAAATCTCTCACAATTTGGATTTAATGAATCACTCTAAGGAATGGTGCTGGCAAGGATTCTTGTTGCTAAAGAAGAAAACTCGACACGCTGACAGGAACGCGTATATTCCCAGGTTTACGTATAAGTTTCTTTTTCAGGTAGATCCGTGGTGGGACTAACGATACACCAGGTATATCGTAAATTTGTCCCTTTTGTCTCTCGCGACACCGCGTATCACTCGTAACCTTTATCACTCGTGGAATCGACCGTCTGACTTCAATTTTGTCAATGTCGAACCACAACCTTTGACAAGTAGTTTTTTTTTTTAAACAGTTTAATTTCTCCAGCGGATAACACTGTATCGACTGGAATTTAACCATTACGTTCTGTTTAACAAAACCAGTTCACTCCAGATTTCCGGCCACACTGTTCTCTAGCTCGCAATCTCCACGGGACAGTATCCCTTACCGTTTCCAATATCTTTGTAGTGAGAAGCGAATTTGTAACAGCCTGCTGTATAGGATATTTCAAATTATGTCACCACTTCATTGTTATTGGATACATAATTAGTTAAATTTCCAGTTTTAGTAGTTTGTGAAAATTACATATTTTAAAATTGTATGGCCTTTAAAAAAATTGAATTGAAAAAAGTGTAGATTTTTGTTACCGATAAAATGAATTGTCTTCAAGATATGCTCCTTTAGTGATGATGATACTGTCCTGTTTATGTCACATTTTAATAGTTGTAAATACCTGAAAATAACAAACGATGGTTTAAGCAACAAAATAAATGCATAAAATCAAATATTATTTAACATTATGCATTTATTTTGTTACATAAAGCAATCGTCGTTGTTGTTGTTTCAGATATTTACGATTATTCAGGTGTGACATAAATAGAAGTATCTTCATATCAATAAATGCATTTAACTCGAGTACGGTTCATTTTATCGATAGTAGTATAACTTTTTCACTTAAAAATATAAAAACTCCACAGCAATACAAATGTAAAAAAAATGGATTTATACATTTTTTTAGAAGCCCAATATTGCCTAATGGTGGTGTGTGACCGAGCCCTCGAAGTAATTATTGTTAAATTGAATATGTACATCAGTAGAAAATAATTTTAAATTATCCAAATTTAATGAGCTTCAAGAGCTAACACCTCAACAATTTTAAAAACTTGTAACATTACTTTTGCAAGACTTACTCAAATCCGAGATATTGACCATCATTTCTTGGACACTTATTTATTAATTCTTCCAAAAATTATAGGTCAAATCTAAATATTGAATGATGTTAATATCGGAGAACCATCTAATATAGATGGAAATTTGTTTTGATAAAATGCGAGTTGACCCAAGTACAGTAATCTTCATTTTTATGTATCCATCTGAAAAAGTCCGAAGCTTTGTTAGATACATGTTTAAACTCGGGCTTATAATTCAGTTAATTAAATAACATTTTTTATATAAAATATTGTACCTATTTATTTATGTATGTAAATAATTCAGCTTCTGACACAGTACATTATTAGTTTATTCTTTTATGGATATGCTAATACAAAAAAAAAAGAATGTTTTGTATTGTTTAGGAAAAAAATATTATTTGTGTTAAATTTCCATTTTATTACTACATTTTTTATTATAAATGCAGCTTGGGAAAATATAAAAAAATTCAAGAGCCAAATGAAATGTATAATATTAATATAATAATATTAAAATATCTTATGCAACAATCTACATCACAGTAAAAATAAATTAACTAAAATATTTGTTACCAAAGCTTACAGGTTCAATTGTAGTAATAAATGTCTTTGAACAGTTAATAAAAACTTTATGACACAAATATTAGTATGTATATGTAATATAATATAATTAATTGATCTCTTCTCCCGGGAATGCAGCTTTTAAATGTTTACTAAAATCATAAGTAATGATTTTGGGAGTAATAAATCCTCCAAAATTATTCCTTCCTTTGTGGAAAATTCCTGCTCCGCTTAAAGGAACTGGCTGAAGTGACTCCACTTTTTGAGCATCCAAAAATGGTACAGTTGTCTGAGCAACATCTCGGTCAATGTCAGAATTTACAAATTCAATGTATTGATCCGATTGTGAGGTTGGAACTGAAGGTGACGGTGATCTAGTGGGAATGTCTGGGTGCCTTAATTTAACTTTGGTCCTAGAATATAAAAAATTCATAAATATAATATAAACATAGGGTAAAAAGTCACAAGGATAGTTAAAATGCGTATTATAAGAGAAATCAGTAAGATTTACTATTTACATTTTAAATTTTATCCCATTGTAACACAATGAACATTTTTCAATAAATTTGAAGTATTTAAAAGCAATTTAAATATGTATTTTTTAAACTAGAAGGAAAACTTACCTAGGATTTTTTATAGAAGCATCTGTATTTGGATTATCTTTCCAAACACTTGTACTGGATGGATTGATAAGTTTTCCAGTATCAAAATCAAATGGAGTAACATATATTTCAAAATTTAAATGAGATCCTATTTCTTTAAACCGTATTCCTATAAAAAAAAAATAGTTGTCTTAGTATCATATACATATTTATGATTTTAACTAGTTTATCAATCTACCTGTTAAAACATATCCTTCTTCAGCTTCTAAATCATCCAAATCAATAGCTCGTTTTTCCCAGCTTAGTGTGTGGTAATCTTGACCATTAAAAATTTTTCTATCGGTTATTTTATATTCCTCGACAGGTGTCCAGTGGACTGTATCTACATCAATTTTACCTCTAGGTAATAATTTCCCTTCTTGGATTTGGAGATGTATTATTCGATTTTTCTTAACAAATCGTAATCCGGTAACCACCCTAAAATAATTTTAATTTGTAAACAAATCGCTGATACAATAGGGATATAATGTTACCGATTATCGTTGAAATTAGCAAATGTAGGCCTCATATTGAAGTATCTGTCAGAATTGCTGCCTTGTTCATCACAAAGACAGAAACAATATGAACAGTGCCAAAACAGCCATCTCCACCAACTGTCGACCTTTGAGGTACCTCTACTGCAACCTTGTTTTCTGCCAAGAACTCTTCCATTTTCATATTCTACATACTCGTATCTCCTACCACTAAGTGGGTCCTGTAAAATTATTTAATATCAGTATTTCCATTAAACTATAAACAACTTCAAACACTTACAGCTGGGCAAATCCACATATCAGAATCGAAGAACTGACAATTTATAATTTTACCATTGCATCTTCTTTGCTGGCGACAGTACAAATTTTTAAAACAACTATGACTTTTGGTATAGGTGTATTCTACACAATTTTCTCTGCATGTGCCCTCAGAATTAAGGTCAACTTCATTTTGAATATAACCTTGAAGTAATTGGGTAATTTCTTCATATGTTTCTCCTAAAAATAATAAACATAATATCATTCTTGATATATTTTTAATTATGTACCTTTCACATGTTTTTTAGGATCACAGTTCCACAATGCTCTAGATGCATTTTTCATAGACTGTTTAACTATTTCAATAGCATTATTTGTTCTTTCTTCATATCTGTTTCTCATTAATTGTGCTTCCTTTGTAAAATTACCTAAAAAATATTCTGGTTAGTAAGATTAGTTACCATTGTTTACATAAATTTTTACCTTGATCATATAACCTCAGTAACATATAGGAAAATTGTATCATTGTATAGCCTTTCAATTCAGTTAATGCTATAGCATTATACAAGTTATAAAGAACCTGTTGTGGTGACTGTTGGGAATTGCACAACATATCACCCTCTACTTCCTACAAAAACAGTAATTCTAACATTGATGAAGAGAAAGAAAATCGATCATAATAAAGATTTGTGTTTAATGTTATCTCCATTTTGAACATCTTATTTCGTGATTCAAGACAATGAAATTTAAACAGATTAAAATTTACTTTTAATAAACCTTATAATTTAAAATTTCATGGGACCGTTACCTTTCTCGCATTCTGAAACATATTTTTCATGACCACTTCATGAACTCTATTCATGGATTGTTCCACGTTACTTCGTGCATCGTATAGTATAGTTTCCGCTAGATCGGTCCAAGCCTGTTTAGGTGAGGGAATCCGACCTGGTGCAGTCTGTTGCTTTTGAAACCTCCGAAAAGTTTCATATAAGGCATAAACACCCCTAAGGTCGGCATAGGCCAGCTGTAGAGACCACACGCTTTCTAATTGGTTCAAACCATAGGTAATATCTTGTGGAAGTGCCTTATGAAAGTAAAGGAACACACATAAAAGTTTAATTTGGATTAATTCTCATTTTTATTTTTCCTGGGCGAAACTCCTCTTTTTTTTTTTTTTTTTTTTTTTTCTCATGCAGTATAATATAAATGTTTAAGAACTATTTTCAGTATCGTAAAAATCTAATTTTGGCCAATAAGTTTGTTTATATAAACAAATCATAATCATTTACCTCATTTATTTTGTCTCCAAATTCCTCAAATTCCCTTATTAAACTAACTTGCGGTCCGTTTTCATCATATTCTTTTGGTTTTATATTATTATCTAAGTAGTCCATAACGAAATTCCATAAAGATTCTTCTATTGTCAAAAAATCCCATCGCAGTCTATCTACAGCTACCAGTTTCGTAGGTTCTCGTGCTTGTGTTGTAATAAATACAAGGCAAACCAAAGTAATCGTTTTCAAAATCATATTTAAATCGTTATCGTCTTGAAATTATTTTAATTTCATTATAACAAAATGTATACCAGATTTTTTACTTTACAAGTTCTGTGGGAAGTAAAAAAATAATATGAGATTTTGTATGATATTGTGATTTATTTAAATACGTACAACATATATACTTTTTAGATAAAATTACATGAACGGCTCAAACTGTAAAATATTGGATTTGTAACAAAAAGTTCGTATACCTAGGTTGTTTCTGTTTTGTTTGTTTTGACCAAGAAAAATAATCTGAAATTCTGAAAATGACATTCGAATGGAAGAAAACTTTATCTAATACAATTGAGGCTTTCTCTGAAGAAACTCTTAATTGTCAATTTTAGATTAAATCGTATTTAAATGGTGTATGGTATGGATAGATGGCGCTATTGTCTACAAACTTTACGTGAAATAATTTTTGGAAGTACCTATATTCCGCGGTCGAAATTATACAGTGATTCAGACATAATATAAAAACACTATTACCGTAATGCGTATAAAATATAAAATGATTTTTATATGGTTCAATATTATTTATCTTTGTGCCGCTCGCTACGCACATCGATAGAATCTATAATCGTCTATAGACTGAGTTACACTGAACGTCGATCTATATTCTATCTCTGTCTTTTGCACTTGGTAGGGAATAGGGAAATGCTTTTTTCGTTGGGTGTAAATGGACTTGATTTATCAGTCCTGAGAAACGTCATAGCATAAGCGTAGACGAGGTGTCTAATTCCATGGCTATAATAAATTTATAAATTAAAAAAACACAACTGGGACGTTTTAAAATGCTGTAATAATTAAAATGGATCAAAGTGCCGGTTATAGCAAACCGTAAAAAATATTAGATGTTTTATTATCTTTTTTCAATATTTTCTATATCTTGTTGCCTTTTACGCAGACACGCCAATGGATTTTCGTTCCCGGCACGCTTCATCACCCTTACTAGTCCAAAAGCTAGCGATTAATCACTCTCTATAATTTCGACCGCGGAGTATAGGATTATGATATGTGTTTAAATGTAAAGTATAAATTCTTTAAAAATGTGTTTTTTAGAAGACATTTATAAAATATGAAAAATAACATTCCAACAAAATATGCTTGTTTCATATAAGACCAACAAAAAAAATCAGTATAGTTTTTCCGAAGTTAGTTGAACATGCATAAAAAAACCGAGCAATCAAATTTAATGAACTTCATGGGCGTCCCTAAAAAAGTTTTCTGTTAAAGGTAGAAAATTATAATTTGTATGTAATGTGTAGAAAATTTCTATTATATGTTCATTTGTCCAACAACATATTTTAATTATTTATGTCCTCAAACAATTTTATTATATTGATGGTAAAATTCGTTTTGTTCCGTTTCAAAAGGTCTCCAAAATGCCATGTAATAATATTAGTAAATCAAATATCCCTCTTATTTTTCCATTTCGCAATTATTGTAATATGAATAATTAAAAGAATTACCCCTCTTTATTATCAAAAGGCACTTACGTTTATTTTAATTCCAATTCCTATTTAGTTATAAATATTTTTTTACATTACATCACGTAATTTTAAATGGCAATTTAAATAATAATTCCTTGTTTATATTTTTAAATTTAAATTCGCATAAACCATAATAATGTAAACATTTCCATGAAATACAATACAAACTGTTTTACAATCCTAAAAATAGAAATACCTAGTTAATTTTTTTAATGAAACTAATAAAAAAATTTTACAAGATATTATTTTATGTAGGGACACAACCCAGTGGAGCCGTAAGTAGGTATAAATTTTTGAATATTGACTTCTCTTAGTTTGTGTATCGACCTTAACACGACGACGCCGTTATAATTCATTTAATTGTAAGTTTAATAGCTTTTATACGTGCGCTGACTACTGAAATGTTTAGAAAAGCGTGAGATGAGCAGTATTTACAACGATATATATTTGAATTTGAACATTTATCTAAAAAAATATATAATTAGTTTAACGTATTTGCTAAATAATAATTTCGCAGTCAGTTGTGTTATATATGTTATGGACCAGGTGATTAATGCGGGCATTATTAATAATGCGCGAACATTATGAATAATGCCTAGCTCTATCGGGCTAAGTGATTAATTACTATCTAAACTTCATTATTTATCACATTGCACGGTCATTATTATATTGCTACGTGACAATTGGGCAATTTGATAATAAAGCTAAATTTTCATTTGACTTTTATTAAGTTTAAAGTGCTGAAAACTATTATATGCTAATTATGCCAAATAATGAGTCTGATTGCTTAAACTTTCGTTTATTTTATGTTTTATAATAATATGTCAAAACTTCTATAAAACAAAGATATGTTGTGAAATGTTTGTTTCAAATTTTATATGTTTTGTGTTACCTATCTTTTTAATATGACTTTCCTTAAGTTTTAAATGCAGAAACTAGTGGGTTCTTAATGTAGAAGTCCTTGCTAATTAATCCAAATAATGAGTCTGATTATTTAAAAATGACAATAATAATAAAAAAATAGTAATTAAATATGTTTGTATTACTCCGCCCAAAAGGTGATGGACAATATGTATAATGCCCGGTCAATTTGATTATTTGAATAATTATTATCAAATTGCACACTCATATTGGGCATTTTACATAATGACCGGGCATTATGTGTAATGCCCGATTGATCACTTGGTCCATAACATATACATCGGTTTGGGTGAAGAGGGATTATATTTATCTCTCTCTCAATAATAATAAGGAAACGTAAAAACAAGTTCTGGTGACTATTGGTATTTATAATGAAACGGATAGGTATATGATTTTTAGTAAAATCATATATAAAAAATTTTTAGTATTATTTTGTTCCTCGAGACTAATTGTAATTTTTTTATTAAAATAATATACGTACCTACCCATCCGTTTTAAATAGAACGTACCTATATTAATTTAATGTTAACGTTTTATACGGAACATAGAAATCATCATCGGCAGTTTTGTTTACTTTCTACGTAATTTTGCAATGCTGCAATTTTTATATAACCGCGATAAGTAGTTATTAAAATTTAAATTCATTGCTAGTAGGTACTAGCTGCTACATGTAATAATCATTATTATTACCACTATCTAGCTACTTCAAATACCTCTCTGCTAAGTGTTTAGTTGCTACAGTTAAATCAATTGAATAAAATAAATCATCCGTACGTGTTAATATTTTTTGGAATCTGAGGCTTTGTTTTATTATTATTTGTTATTAAAATAAGAATATCTATATGATATAAATAATTTTATAAGAACTACCTTCTTTGTAATAATTAACACCACATAATACTCCCTTCTTTTGTTCGGTAAATTTATTGGAATATAACAGGAGTCGGTAACCACGTCGCACAACACTCGGGCGTAGACTACCTACTTGGTTTCATTGTGTATTGAAGACCCAGGGAAGTGAGAGCGCAGTTGCCTTGATATTTTAAATTACCTTTTAAAATGCGCACCGTGCAGACTGGTCGCCGCCTTTTGTTTTTTAAATTTGCAAATAAAAATTTAGTTTTGACAAAATAAGTTTATTATTCGCAAATAAATGCAGTTTTGATGCATCTTTAAAATAAATTATTTATATCGTGGCATTTCCTGTCCCAGTGGCGCGTGCGTGGATAGGCACGTCGTACCCCTTTTTAGAAAATATTTTTCACGTCCATGAGAATTCACGTCTGATTGTGAGAATATAATCTGTGCCAAGTTTGAATTTGATATAATTTGTCATTTCTGAACTGCGTTATTTTGTGATTTTAAACACGCTTTATCTTTTTTATTAAGCGAATTGATAGAAATTGTCTATTATAAAAGATTAAAATGGTTAGTGTACAATACATATGTATAATTCTTAATTTCTATAAAAAAAGAATAATAAAAATAACTGACATTGAAATTCGATAATAACTACGTTATACCTATCGTATAAATGTATTAATTTTGTACGTGCTGATAAGTATTGTTTGCCACAATGCCACATACTTGATAACTGACGAAACATTTTTCATTCTAGGAAGTTATAACAGATATATTAATACATATTTGCAAACCTGAAAAATAAAAATTTGTACAATATTTAGTCAATATGAAACAGTAAGATAATAATATTGGACCTAGTACTTTGTAGCGTACTGAGCCAAAGCCTCGGAAGGGCGAAATTGAAATAATTTTGTACAAATAACGGTGATTGTATTGAGACTTTATTAAAATTTTAAATTTTAATTTAAAATTATTCCGAAATTAGTTTGTAATCTCAGCCTAAAAATAAGATAACATGTTTGTGCGAACATATACGGAAAATATCTCCTTAGGGGAAGACTGCGGACGAATGTCCCGACCAGCATTGAATTACATCTACTAAACAGTAAATATCCTTCGCCAGTAGATCCACCATACATATATCAGTTTCGAACTTATTTGTTCTCATTAGCGAACCTTGGCATTGAGTAGCAGCAGTGACCATTTAAAATATAACACATTTTGTGTGTTGTATCTCACCAATTTTAAAAATTGTCTAAATTTCCCTAGTACTATTTTCTAACATTCCTACCATTTGCAGTGTGCAGTAAAAATATATTGCATTATGTTACGTACCTAAAAATTCCAGTTTTAAATTGAAACCCATTATTTGAATTTTGTAGGAAATTCTATTCGAATTAACGGCATTGTATAAATTAAATTGTTTGTATTAGTACCATTGTGCGTAAGAAAAAAAATGGAAAACAGTATTGAAAAACAGAGAGCAATATCTATTTACAAAAATGAAGTTAAAGAAAACCAGTAAAAAGGGAATACAAGAAGACAACATAATAAATAAATTAAGTTGTTTATATCCCAGATGCAAATATAACTTTTCTACCTATGTCCCTAATTAACTTACTAAATTGTTGCATTTTAATAGCGTGAATTATTATTTTTAACATTAGTTTTTATATCTTGCGATGTGTAAAGTGATTATAAAAAGTAATTGTTTTCAAAAACTGTGTTCACAAATTCCGTTTTACATATTTTCAGCATGTGACATAATTTTTTTAATTAAGTACAGAATATTTTTTCAGTATAAAAGTTCTAGTTTTTTTACGCAAATAATTGAAGGTGGAGCAATGTTTATCCATGATGCCCCTAGTGAGAGACGTTACTAAGAAAAATTTGGGAATTATTTTTATTCATTCGCAACATAATAGTAATACACAAGTGCCAAGTTTTATCTATAGTACGATCATATTCGATGCAAAGTAATAAATCATTGCATGACAAGAGAACCAATGAAGTACGCCTTTAAGGGTTTTACAAATTGAATAATTTCTTTATACATTATGAAGGGACGAGGGGATCAGTTCAGGTCTGGCACCCTTGTTGCTATTTATTCTCATAAACTATTTATTTTAAATGTAATTTATTATAAATCCAATTTGTTTCCTAAATTCCACATATGTACTACATTTTACCTCTGTACGCGCCACTGTTGTTTACTTGTTTTTTGGAAGCGCTCTCTAATTGACAGCAAAGCTCGCCAGGTTAGTATTTGACGTATAACCGACCAGTTCGTACACTCGATGCACCTGGGCGACTACAGCTACTACCAGAACACAGTGCGTATGCAGCGGTATTTCAGATTTTACATTGAATTTCATTTTAAATTTGAAATGATTTATCTTACGCCTCCTAAAAATGATGACACGATTTTCCTTTGATAAAAGGCCGACAATTTTTTGCTCTACTTTGCATCGTATACGATCCTACTATAGAATTGTTTTGGATGCATGAGAAATCTGTGTTCGTTACAAGTAAGAAAATACATTACGCAGGTAGTAATATTCATGTGAATGCTCATTTAGGGAACTAAACACCTTTTTCCTTGGTTATGTTTATGTTGATATGCTACACTGTATATTTGCGGTCATCAGGACAAAAATACTTAAAGTGTATACATAGACCATTACACGTTCTAACTGGATATTTTCCTGTAGTTTTTAATCAATTATTTTGAAATACATTGACCTACGTTGACCTACATTTGCCGCGTCTGAATCAATGGCAGATAGGATTATACAGAAAAGCTCATCATGATGATTCATGTTTTAGCCGCTAAGGGTAGGTACCAACAATCGTTGAATTAAGAAATATTTCAGCACCTCCACCTCTACCTTTTTTGTGTTACATTCTCTCGAGCATTCTGTTCTCTGTACATTTGTTTGGAGATTTGTTTATTAAATTGTACTGTGTTTTGATGTTGCATAATTGTTAATACTACTTTATAGATGATTATTGTGAAACTTACCATGTGCTAAATACTCGTAAATTTGTAATTGTAATATGCACGACGGAAAATTGTACAATAAAAATGTTTATTGCTACAACATTGATTTCTATTCATTCGACTGTCAATAATAATACATCAACAGACGGCTCATTTTCAGTTAAAATTGAACACAAATCTTTATTACAACTAATTTTATTTCATTATACTTGGTTATTAGACTATTTAATTTGCAGTGTTTTAAAAATCTATAAAAGTGAAGTATATTTTACTAATGGAAGAACGTTCATTTCCAAGTAATAAAAAACTGTCATTTTTGCTTGTCTGTAATATTTTAAGTGAATAATATTTTTGAAATACAAAATTCTTAATTAAAATGAAAAATTTAACATCATTCATAAGGATGTTAAATTTGTCTTACATCTATCAATTTTTGACTTAAGAAATTGACTAGGTTGCATTGGCATATGTAATAAGAAAATTGTGGTAAATTTCAAGAAATTGAAAACAATGGGACCGACTAATTTATTGGTGAACTTTGAGGATTTTTAGTGGATTTTAATATCGATTACCAATTTTACTCGCATTTTACAATTTAGTTTTTTATTTTGAATATTAAAAAAATATACATACTTATTCATTATAGCATTTGCATAGTCGAGCATAAGTTATGATTTATATTTTTAAAACTATTTTAACATATGAGAAGGTGCCAAGAATAATGCGAATTGTGATACCTAATTTCAATAATTTATTGATCTAAAAATTGTTGCACTTGGAAATGAACATTAACACAAAAGTGAGTAACGATGCAATTTAAACGGTAAATAAACAACACGAAATAAAATTTTCTATTGCAAAAGCATTCAAACCTTAATCCAGCTCCCGGTGATATGGTTACTCGCCAAACATTCGTCAAACATAATTGGGTAAAAATCTAGCTTGTACACGCGTTATATAGATATGTAATATGAGCACATGACAAATATCTTCTCAAATCTATATGTCTTCCACAATGTTTTTTACTAATGTAGAGCAACAATACAGAGTGGAGCTTGTTTGAAGTATCATTGATAGTGATGTTCGTATATTCGGGCAGGTTTTCTTTTATGTGGTTTGTCATTTAAATAACATTTCCTTGTTGAATCCAAACGGTGTTAGGTTTGTACAGGGTGTTTGTAAATAAGTGCCAAATATTTTGGGGGGGTGGTTGTCGAAGTTATTTTGTGAAAAAAGTTCATATAAACGTAGTTCGAATTATGCTTCGTTTCCGAGATAGTGTTTAAATTTTAATATTATTTATATTTATTGTTTCAAAGAGTTTTAAATATATTGATTCGAAATTTGATGGTTGTATTTTATTTAGAAATATTGACAGTAACCTACTAGATAATGTATTAATAGAAATTAAAAATACACAACTTGCAATAAAATATGTTTTATTTTTTTTCTCAAAAATGGTGCGTCCTACGAAAAAAATTGAAGAGACCTATTTCATTCAGAATTGATGGCGGATTTCTAAAAAAAATATCAAAACGACAAAAAATCAGTGGCGTGCCAATTTTTAATTAAAGAAGGTTGTTATATTCTCGCACGAACACCACTGGTGCAAGTAGAAATATTCGGATCACCCTAAAAAGTGCACATTTATTCCTCCAAAGCGTTTTTCAAATTTCAAGTTAATATCTTTAAAACTGAAATAATTAATAAAAATAAATAAAAAATTAAAATTTAAACACTCTGTATCTCGGAAACGGAGCATATTTCGACCTACGTTTATTTGAACTTTTTTTCACAAAATAACTTCGGCAACCACCCCCTAAAATAATTCGCACTTATTTACAAACACCTTGTATAACTTTGACGAATATTTGGCAAGTGAAGACATGCTTTCGAATGTATCGTTATGCATCATCTATCTATACAATACGGAATTTGTTTAAATACAAATTATTGGATCATTTGGTCAAGTTTTAGAATAATATCCAAGACAAGGATAAACTTACCTCCAATGATTTCAATAATAATGTGATCAAACCGGTGTTGGTAATTCCCCGGCTGCTGGGTGCGATGAAAGCATGAATACGTTCAATCAAATTATTTATGGAGTTACTGTCATGGGACACGACGTGTTTGGCAAAATCTTCCAATGTTAACCTTTCTAGTTCATTTTGATCTTTGACATAATTTTGAAAACTGCGATAATTCACATCCATTTTAGTAATATAGTTCAAGAGGTCATTTAGGCGAAGTTCTAAACGTACACGATCAGGGAGGGTATGTAAAACCATGGCTATAGTAGAGGTACCTAAAAAATAAAAATGTGTTTATACCGAGGTTTGTACACATTCCCTTACATATACTTGTAGCTTGTGAATAAAATTTTAAACGTATTAAGGGGAGAGAACAAGCCAAACCAATCTTATATAAACTGATCGTTAATCATCTAGATAAAGCGCTTGAAAGAGTGCAGGTGTAAACTTATTATTTTGATAGCCTCAGGTATGGAGTGTTAAATTTTATACCTTTTCTGAATATAAAAATACAGATTATATGTATATAAATGTATGCTCTAAATATAGTAGCTGCAAGAAAGTAAGAAAACATAACTTTATAATTTACAATTGAGTTTTTAACAAAAAAAATCGAACCTAAAATCCTTGACCAGACTTTATTGGCGGATTTCTGAGACATGAATTAACACAAACAGTTTCTGTAAACATGTGACCGAAAACGCTTCGTTTAAGTTAAAAAAATTCATAGATAATTAGGTTATCTGAATAATAATTACTATGTTACCCTTGGAGTTGCGCCCCTGTATGTTAGAAACCTGTGTCATGCGTATAATCAAAAATTAAAGCTACATTCCAAATTTAATTGAAATCTTTTAGACTTTTTTTTTGTAATTTAATCTCAAACTTGTTTTGGGATTTTTTTCCTCGATTAATGATGTAGAATTCGCCATTAAAGTTTGGCCAAACACCCCGTATAATACCAGTAACGTGCTAAAATAAAAAACCAGTAAATAGTTGTTTTTTTTTTTTAATTCAAAGTATATTTTCTTTGCAAAATAACCTTGTCCCAAATTCTTATGATAGAAAAAGCGATAGTACTGAATACTAAAGCTAATATTTTAGTGAAAACAAAGGCTAAATAAGTTTGTAGAAAGTTTTTTCAACATACCAGCAATACTATAGTTAGTTTCGTTAATTAAGTCAACCACATATTTTATAACCGTGTACGAATCTGTAGAATTCTTTGAATCGGTCACTAACCTTTCTATGTACGGTTTTACCGTCATTTTTTAACACCTCATTCGTAAACAGTGTATTAAGAGGAAAATTCAGAATATACTTTTCTAAAATTTAAAAACATTTTTATTACGACAGCTAGAGGAAATGGAGACTTAAATAATAAAAAAAATGTATACCGAACTACATATATCTAATGCCAAAAGCTCCGTTATGATTTATTTTAATATTATGTTATAAACAATGGACTGCATGTTTTCCTGGGTTTTTACTTACCTACTTCATCAACTCTACTTCCCAGTTTATCTAATTTGGCACTAATAACCCCTATTTTACCGAATAGTTTGGCCTCTGTCTTATCAAGGAGTGGTATTGGAATTTCGGAAAAATCTACATGTTGATCGACTATATTCCACGCTTTAGCTATTGCTACTACCACGTCTTTGGCGAGTTTGATTATGTCTAACACTTCGTTCAACCCCACGGCACTGGATTCGTCCACAAAACTCCCCATGCAAACAAGTATTGTGAATAAAACAGATTGTTGATACTTCCTCATGGCCGATTGTAAAAATGAAAACTTTGGTGCACTACTCGCGTTAATTGGTCTAATTAATAATTAAGGTCGTCGGTTGTTAATTACATGCTGTGTAACAATTGTGGGTTAAGTTGATCACTGTTAACACGGTACGACGACGCTTGGTGTATTGAAGCATGCCTCGTCCGCGGTTTACATCGGAATGAATTATCCGATCGGAGATACAGAATAAAGAACACGGGGAATCGCAGGAGAACGGCTGCAGCCTGTCGTGTATTTCCCCCCTACACGGCATTTCAATCGCGGATACAACTAGCCAGTGGTGTAGTTGAAAACAATTGTCCATAATTTATATTGTTACAGGTGATACAATAGAGGTAATTTTTGGTCTGCTTTAACTGTTGATCTTGATCTTAGAGATTTTTTTCTCAGAATTTTATGACAAATCGAGCACAACGGAGACAATATATTCTTTAATAATTGTGAATGAAACTAAAATTTAAAAGTTCAAATATATCTCAGACTGTATAAGAATTAAAAAAAACTTTTTAAAAAAGGACTAGTGTAAAATATGTTAATCTGTTATCTTTTATATATGGGTCATCACAAAGCTGTTTATTCCGACAACAGCCCGGTCATTCGCCAGAAATTGAGAGAGTAGGTATATGAAACAAATATCAAAGTTCTGCCAATAAAATCAAATAAATAGTAACTCACCGGGGGGTTACACCCCCCCTTAGTTTAGCATTCAATATATACAGGATGGCCAAATGAAAACGAAACAGAGCCATTTTCAGGAACTGCGTCAGGATTGTAGAAAAACGCTCAGACCCGTCGATTTTAGATTAAAGGGGGACATTATTTGCTGGTATTTTTTATTCCGCCACTTTCACCCCCACGTAAGGGTAAGCATCACCCCAAAATATTTAAATGGCATTGGAAGTTGAGTAATATTTCTTTTGAAAGCTCTTACAATTCTCTTTACAACAGACTTTAAATTTTATAATTCCGCCCAATACTTATTAAGAATTTTGATTTTAAAGTTGAAACTTATATACAAACAATCAGTACCGGTAAAAATGTCATTCGAGTTAAGTACGCCAATGGTATAAATTTTGTATTTCTTGTTACATTGGTTTTTGGCGATTTGTTATCACTTTCGTAAAAAAAAACACAATTGTAAAAAAGAAATTAATGCTATACACACACAATGAACGTAAAATTAGTGGATTCCAAATTATTTTCTAGTATTATTTGGAAGTGTTGGTTGGTAGTTTATTTAATTGTGTTTTTGAAAATTAAACACTATGGTTTATTCCATTGCGGAAAGGGTAGATATCATTTCGCTTTACTTTATGAACAATAAATGTGCGAATAGAACAGCTCAGCTATTTAATGAACAACATCAAGATCGACATGTCAGGAGGAAGTATGTTCTAGAGTTAGTAAAAAAA
>NW_019416913.1:197102-214506 GCF_000390285.2 Anoplophora glabripennis
TCACGAGGTGCATACACAGCAACCGGAAAAATTAAATGTATGGGCTGGAATTTTCGGTGACCGGCTGGTGGGTCCTTTTTTTCTACCTGGTAATTTGACTGGCCAATTGTATTTGCAATTACTGGAAGACGCTATTAACCCAGCCTTGATTGATATTACCTATTGAAAATGTTCCAGAGTATTATGAAGATCATTTGATTTTTCAACAGGACGGTGCTCCTCCGAATTGTACGTTAATTGTCCGTCAGTATTTGGATCAACGTTTTCTACGGAATTGGATTGGGAGAAGAGTCAGCATTGAGTGGCCTCCACGATCACCGGATTTATCGCCCCTTGATTTCTTTTTGTGGTGATACCTGAAAAGTAAAATCTATAAAACACAGCCAGCGTCGCTGGAAGATTTGCGTCAAAGAATCGTCGACGAATGCCGTCGAATCACACCGGAATTGCTTCAGAATGTGCGCGAACGTTTCGAACAAAATCTTTATTCTTCTATGGAAGCGGACGGTCATCAGTTTGAACATTTAATCAACTAAGTAATAAGTAAGCAACTAAACAATTTAAATTTTATAATGTAAATTTTTTTCAAAGTATTGGGCGGAATTATAAAATTTAAAGTCTGTTGTAAAGAGAATTGTAAAAGCTTTCAAAAGAAATATTACTCAACTTCCAATGCCATTTAAATATTTTGGGGTGATGCTTACCCTTGCTTGGGGGTGAAAGTGGTGGAGTCAAAAATACCAGCAAAGAATGTCCCCCTTTAATCTAAAATCGACGGGTCTGAGCATTTTTCTACAATCTTGACGCAGTTCCTGAAAATGCCTCTGTTTCGTTTTCATTTGGCCACCCTGTATATATCCCTCCATACATTTCCATTATATTAACATATATTATTGTTCTTTCTTCAACAATAAGCTAGTGTCACCTGAAATAAGTCGAGGCTCCCCCGGACGTCAATCTTATACAGGGTGGCCCGTGACTCGATGGCCATAGCTTAAGGTCGTATTCCATGGACAATTTTAAGTCAAAAGTTCCTTATACACTTTGTTCAAAACTCAATAGTTAAGGAGTTATGGGCAAAATTAAATTTAACAGTAAATAAATCTGGTAAAGTAAAGAGCACGTTGAATAAAGTAATGTAATGTTTTATTAATTACGAATTTTTTTATTGCTAACAGAAATTTAATTAAAGGTTTGGTTGAAAATGTTCCCCGCTGGCTCACAACACATTCTTGCTCTTCTAATAATTGAAGACATAGCTCTCTGAAGAGTATCTGGTTCATAATAACGAGTGTTCAAATAAAAACGTGGTCGAAGTTGGCTCTGACACATTGGACGTAGGGAGTAGCTTATAGCGACCAACTTAACCTCATTTCTCAACGAGCTGTATAGCAGCTGTCAGTTTCAATAACGTTAATGACTATATAACTTTATTTTAAAGAATAATCGTGATAACAATAACAAACAATTAAAGGAGCTTTTTAACACTGTGTGGCAGTTACCGACTGATACTCCCACCATTTGTGATAAAACACGTACAGAAGTTCTTGGCGCATTTTCCATTATTTGTTGGATATTTTCTTTTAATTCTTCAGTCCGCTTTTTAGGTCGGCCGCTTCCTTCTTTTCTTGTTACACTGCCCGTTTCACGAAAAACATTAACACAACGCTGAACTGCACTTTGAAAAATGTTGTACTCAACAACGCCGAGAAATTGATTTTGAAATTCTATGAAACATTCCTCAATAGAATACTTCCATATTCCATCAATCTTGCGTCCATTTCTAAAGTAGGACTCTGTGATAAACACTTTTTGTTCTTGAGAAAACACCATTTTAAACGCTTTTTAAAACGAAAATATTCAAATTGATAGCGGCGATATAGCGCTTTGACAGATGACGTTTAAGTTCATTTGCTATACGCTACGCCCTACGTCCAAATTTTCAGAACCAACTTGACCACGTTTTTATTTGAACGCTCGTTATTTTGAATTAGCTCATCTCTGGTTTGTGGTTTTGAATACACAATACACTAGACTTTTCATATGTCCCCAAAGATAATAGTCAAGAGTAGTGCTGGCAAAAACCGGAAAAAAGTGAAACCGGTTAAGTTGTAACATCTTATATAAAGTCACAATAATTTCACATACATTTCCACAGGTGTAATTTAATGTAGCAGCCATATGAACACCCAGTACATGTACTTTACTATGTTATGTACAGTTCTGAAAGTGTAGGTCTTTAGGAACTAGTTGTAATCGTATGAATTCACAGTACTTACGTTTATTCTCTAAATAACAACCTTGAGATGTATACTCTGTAAATATTTTAGTCTAGATACACAACCTGTATATTGTAAATACGTAGTGTTAAGGCATATTGGGATAAAAACATTTATTTCCAGCATTAGAACCAACAATAACAATGTACTTCTGTAATTATAAGATTAACCTTAAAATGTTTTTGACACCACTTGTTGCATAAAACACAGGAGTCATGGAAATAGTCTAAATAAGATATTTTGGGAAAAAGAACCTATGAGCACTGAACAAATAGATAGGATATTAAAGATCAATTATGTTTATATAAAGTAGGGATTTTTAATTGTATAAAGTTTAAACCAGTTTAGTACGGAGTGAGAGCCAATCAGGTCGATTGTATTTTTTTGGATCTCCAGTTCTTAAAAACTAGAGACAAGGCCCGGCTTGGCCATTTCCGATTCTGACTCTGTGGCTGGTGAAATGTATTAAGTTTCTAGTGATTTCGAGCTAAGGTAGCCATTTTATGTAAAATCACGTTGAATCTACATCATCCTACACCGTGAAACGGTAATTATACCAATAATTAAGTAAATAAATTCAGATGTTCATAGATTTGTATATAGTTTGTAAATATATTTTAGTAGTGAGTAAGCACGTTTCCCCAGGTATCTATTTAGAGCTAATTAGGTTTTTTTTTTCTCCCACGTTGCATTTTAGAAGCCAGCCATCAAGTAATCAGCTAGTAGTAAGCAACTATTAAAGTAATCAGCTAGTAGTAATCAATTAGAAGTAATCAACTATTATAGTAATCCGTTAGAAGTAATCAGCTAGTAGCAATCGGCTAGTAATCAAACCTAGTGCTAATTAACTGCTGTAAATGCCATAAGCCAAGGCAAATTGCCAAGTTGAGGACCTAAAATTCTGGTTAAGAAAAAAAACCCAGGCGACTAACATGCAACTTAGGTGACCACGTGACCACTGCAACAAGTCGAGTGCGAGACCATACTGCAAACCCGAAAGGACTGTAAAACACCACCATCGACACAGCCACCACAAACTCCGGGTGAGGGTTAAATAAAAATTTGAGACACAGTAGTGTTCTGGTTTTTTTATATCTTTTCATTTATCTTTTAACTAGTATTTGTACCTTTTATTGTTCCCATCCCATACCTGCTGGGATGACGGGGGGAAAGGAGAAATAATACTCAATTTAGTAGGTTGGCGTCCAAAATAACATCGTTCATAAACATATTTCTCGTTTCTTCCCGAAACCAAAGAACGATGTAGCAAGAGTCAAGATATCTAACACCGAAAAAAACAAAAGCGGACTACGACCCATTCGCACTCCGCCCAATGAGCTGCCGTTAGCCCCTTCAGCTGTGCGCTAAAAGAATTTAAGAGCTGTTGGTGTAACAACCGGGTTCCGTAAAAACCGATTTCAGATAAAACCGGTTAGACAAAAATCTGGAAGTCAAATTTGTTTACGAAGAAATCGATCTCAAAAAAAAAAGGTCAATTGCAATCGGACAAATCGATGTCTAAAAAAAAAAAATGATGTTTCGAATAACCGGTTTTCGGATATTTAAAGAATCGAATAACCGGTTTTCGGATTTCATAAAAATCCGAATTATCCGAAACCAACCGACTATCCAAAATACCGATTTCAGTTGCCAGCACTAGTCAAGAGGCGTTAGGTCTGGCGACCTCGGAGCCCAGAGAACTGGACCTCCTCTTCCAATCCACCGGTTAGCAATGTTGTTATTTAAATATTCTCTCATATTTACACCAAAATGCGGTGGTGCGCCATCGTGCTGAACCCACATGTTAACTCTATTCTGAAGTGAAACATCCTCCATTAATCCTGACAACACATTTTGTAAAAAATTTAGACAATGCTCGGATGTTAAACGTTCTTGAAATACGAATGGCCCAATAAGAAGGTTATTAAGAACACCACACCAAATATTCACCGAAAAGCGATGTTGAAAATGCGTTTCCCTGATTTCTAAAGAATGTACCATCAAAACCCGGAGATCTGGCAACCCTAAGTAGAGTACGTACTTGCTAATGTTTTAAATTTGTTGTAAACTCGTTAAAACTTTTGTATTTAAAGTGCTTCTGAATTATTAATAAATATAGACTGAAAGTGATTTGATTATTAGAAGCATATTAATGTGAGTATCAGAAAAATCCCTCACTAATCTCCAAATAAGTTGTATTTGAATCAACACTTTGTTAATAGTACTTACTGATTTAATTTGCTTTTTGCAGAATGTTTCAAAAACACGTTGTGGCGTTCACAACAATACATGAATATTTCAAAGAGAATACAGCTCAACTGAAAAAGGGAGAAAATGTCTACAACAGTGGTCACGTAATTTATCTCATGTGTAACGCGTCAGTTCAACCGCCATTAGTTAAAGGGGAGGTATCTGGTAGTATGAGAAAAAGAAAATATATTGTTGAGGTAAAATTGTTTCTATCTATATATCTACTACAAATACAATACTATCTATCTGTCTCTTATAAATACAGATCTTCAATTTATTAACTTGGGAGGTGTACGTGTGTTAAAATTGTTAACTTTTAATTTTAGATGTACCTTGATCACAAAGGCTCCATTTCCAGCATGACTTGTAACAGTTGTAACTATTTGCCATCATATGGCAGCATTTGCATTTCACTGCCATTACAATATAAGTGTCGCTGACAAATCTTGTTCTTGGAGTACAAAAAAGTGACGGAAGGAAAGTGCAAAAAATAAAAGACATATAAAGCGAAACCATTCCGTGCTACTTCCCGCTCAGCGTCTAGTGAAGGAGAAATTTAAAAAAGAACATAGAATGTCATACAGTAGGTTTCATTTGGCTATTGCGAGACGAAACTTCTGAAGGATTTGAAAATACTGTTCCAATTATTGAAAATATCTTATTTTCAAAAGAACATTGGACGCTGATGATAAAATTTCTTATTTTCTCAATTTCTGTAAAATTTGTCCTGAACATATTAACATGATTGAAAGGAGTACCGTAGGTTAGTCTTCTAATGAAAACTGGCTAATTGCGAGAAAACATCGGCTGACTGCTAGCAAATTTGGGGGTGTTTTAGTTTTTGTGTACAATTTTGGCTGCACAGTGGGGAAAAGAACACGAAAATGCAGCTATAGAAGAAGCATTTATGAAAGACACTGGTAAAGAAGTGAAACCTACAGGGTTGAGGTTGGATGAATGTGGTTTCCTTGGAGCAAGTCCCGATGGACTTGTAGGAGTTGATGAGATTTTAGAAGTAAAATGCCCTTACAAAATCAGAAATACACCACTAAACGTTGCCCTCCTAACGGACAAATCGTATATTGTTTATTATGATTCTGACGAACCAATCATCAACGTAAGCCATAATTATTACTATCAAATTCAGGGGCAATTACATATTTGTAAAAAGCAAAGGTGCTACTTAATAATATGGACACCAAATGCTCATAGAATTTATTTAATAGAAAAAGATGAAGAATGGCTACAAAATTTGGGACTATTAAAAAACTTTAATATACATAAATTTATTCCATTTATTTGTAATATGGAGACAACTTAAAATTACAAAATAAATATTAAAACATACTAACTTGTTCTTTTTTAACAAATAAAAATCATTAAGAAAAATTATTGAGTGATTAACAAAAATATACATAACACAGAAATTCTTGAACCACTATTTCACATCAAGGACATGCAAAAAAATTGGGAACTTGGCTAATAAAAATAAAAATATTTGATTTTAGATGTTTCGCTTTTAGATTTAGATAGATCGCTCAAAACTATGAAAATTATTATACTTGTTATGAAAAAGAAATATAAAAATTGCATGCAATTTACATAAAAAGACAATTTAATAATTTTTTAAAAGCATTAAAATATATATTTTTTTTATATAATAAGAATGTTTGGAACTTTGTTTACACATACCCAGAAAATCAAAAATTCTTCTCAGTAAACGACTTTATAAATTTTGTTCTATTTTGAGCTTTATACATTTTGCAGTTTAATAAACTTTTTTTAAATATATGTTTTTAAATTATAACCACTGTTACCTTTGCTGTCCGCACAATAAATGAAAATTTCTTATATTCTTATCGGTACAAGGAAAAGCCACTACCCAACTTCCCAAGAACCTTCAATGCTTGATAATATAAATTTCTTTCTAATTTTAGCAGTAAACATGTTAAAACATAATGGAAACAATGTTCTTTATGAAAATTGTAAAAACTAGTTAAGTTTGGATATATGCAAATTTTTTTAAGATTAAAACATTTTTTTTGGTTAAATTACGTAAGCATAAAAATTTTCAATTGTTCTTTTATTAATGGATATTGTAAATTTGTTAATATGCCTATTAAATTATTAAATTTAAAATTTTATAACGTTTCATTCGCCTAATTGCTCGTTCCACATGTATTCTTGCTCTTAGTCTGTGTTTGTTGAATTTGAGCTTTTGTAAACTGCGAATCTTCTGAGAATGGAGGTATATTCAGACTAACATCAGGAGGTAGAATATCTCTTATTAAAAAAACCCTTATCTGCTAGAATCATGTCTCCAGGAACTAAACTTTCCAATATTCCACAATCATTAACAATATTTTTATCAGATATTGAGCCTAGATACAAATCACTTAAAAAAGTAATTACTCCATTTGGTGCAGTACCTACTAAGCCTTTCAAGGTATTTCTATGTTTATATGAACTATAGGTAACTATTTGAGTCGATAAAGATTTTCTAGAAACTGTCACAAAAATTTCCGTACAATCTAAAATAATTCTACAATTTGTGAAAGTACTGAAAGAATTGGGTAAACATGATTTATTTTTATAGATGGTAGATGGTAGTGTACGTAAAAGTGGTTTTGAAATTTTGACCTATTTTGAGGAATCAAACCAAAGAAGTCGCTGATCGCGTGACCTTATCAAGTCGTTGATTGCGATTTTTTTTTAATATTTAGAATCAAGGCAAAACGAATTTAGGTTTTGAAATTTTATATCGTTTTTTTAAGGGCCTCCGTAGAGTTTATAGCCCCTGGCCTCACCATAGGTTAATTTGGCCCTGTCTGTTACTTTCGGCATGCCGGGCTATATTTTGTTACTCGCAAATCACATTACTCAAGAGCAAATAAACACTTGGCTGGCGCATTACGTGTGAACAGCTGAGGTTTGATTCAATGCAGCCACGATAATTTTCATTAAAAATAAAATATAGTATATTGCTTCCTTTTATTACAATACTTTTAAAATAAACAAGTGTTACACTAGTTTCTTACTCATAAATGTTCTTTATTCTAAAGTCAAACATTTTCAATTATTTAGAACTGTGAATAATATCTTCTATATATAAATAACATTTTTTATAAAATTTTGCATTTTTGCATTTTCCTGTACCACTTTATAATCATATCTTTAAATTTTATAGCCTTTCAGTTATCTGATAAATGCAATATTTATGAATTTAATATTTTTTCAAGTGATCTCTAGATTTAGACGTCTGATATCTTTTTGTTGATACATATTTTATTATCGAATATTTATATATACCGATTTGATTTATGCTTGTCTTATAACGATTATATTTGTTTGCAAACACAAGTACGCAAGAAACGTTTAATTCCCCTATTTAGATTACTAGGGTGGGGATGTCCCTTTGGTTTAAAAATTTGTATGGTTTTATGTAATCCGTAACTGCTTCTAATTTAGATTATTTTTTTCGTTAATATTTATCGTAAATCAAAATTGCTGTCGGATCGGCTTGTTCTTTTATGTACTCTTATTTTACCCATGGATGTTAAATTGAAATCCCAAAAAAATGTATAAAAAAATAATCGAATGTTGCATTTCAGTGATATAATCCAAATTTTTGTTGTTTTTAATCGGTTACTTCGTTTTTGGAACTCTTTTTTTTTCTAAATATAATATATGCATGTGATATATTTGCTTTGACAGTGTTTGATTTTTTACTGACCCTCCATAATTGATGTAGTCAGGATTACCGTGAGGCCAATGCATAGTTATGCTTTTCCGCTATTAAATTTACTAAATCCATATTTAAATATTTCTCTAAGAAAAGAATGCTGTACTATAACATATGCTTTATAATAGCCGCATTTAGTTCCTGACAAAGGGCAGTTTTTTAAATTTTAAAATTGTTCTTTGGTGGGTAATTATTATATGATATGACCAATTCTAATAACTTATCTAACCTAAGGGAAAAAATATTGAACAGAGTTAATACTATCAGTGGGATGGGTAACAGAGCAGTATAATATACCTTTTATAATAAGATATTTGTTGTTAATAGATAAAAATTTGTTTAGTAGACTTAACAGGGGTAAACATACACTTCCACACTGATTCCACGGCAATCGTGACTGTGTGCAGGATCAGTAAATAAACCAGAATTTGATGCAAACTATCAAAGCAAATATATTACGTGTATATTGTTATGATTGTATGTATGTATGGTTTTATATGTGTTAGCGCCAAAAATAAAATTTATTTGTTTCGATATTGAATTTGGTTAGATTGGTGTATTATGTGTTGTATATCTTTGCCCTATCTAGCTTGAGACTCTTTCTCTGTAGTCGGTTCTCTGTTTTAGCAAAAACCACACCAAGCACAGCTATAAAACAAAGGTTTAGTAATAAATGTATTTATTAACAAAATTTTTATATATGTCAGAATTTGTCACTCTATCTCTTAAATACACTAGTTAATATATTTTGAAGTATTTCACAATATTTAACAATCTTTATACAAGAAGTTATATTGATATTCTCGTTAAGTTAAATTTCATGCACTATTGGTTGCATATCTTAAGGGACTGTAGTAATAACTTCTTATATAATATTTGTTAATTTATTCTACTATTAATATTTAATGCTATAAAGACTTGGCCAGTTTTAAAATATATGAAGTGAATTAGATTAATTTACTTGATATTGTATTGATGATTTATTAAACGTTTAATATTAATTTTTGTTCTCTGAATTATATTTCGTATACGATTTGGTTTTTATTGTAAAAAAAGGTACCTTTTTTTATACGTATAATCGTTGACGATGTGTTGATTGACTTCTCTTCTTTACTTATTATCTAGCTTCTTTCCTCTGTCACTGATTTGTGGTTTCCTTTCTGTTCTCCTGACTTTTCTACTGGTTTATGGACTCTGCTACGGTTGGTTTGCGTCCTTAATATCTCCCTGGACCTGATTTGGGGAGGATCCGCTTGTCTCGAAATTTCGTCAATCCTTTATTTCTCCAATTGGTTATTGTAATTTCTTGTTTTCTTCTATTTGCGTCCTTTTTCTATTTGCTTGCTTCTTAACTGCTGTTATTTCTCTCGATTTTCTTATCTTGCTTTCAACAAATGTCGTTTTCAAAATTCTTTTTGTAACTAATCAATAAATCCTCTTCTTTTGTTACTATCTTGATTTTTTTCGTTTTCTATAAAGGCCTTTCCACATATCTTTGAACTTGTCCTTTTACTCTTATAATTCACTTCACTTCACTTTCTCTTATTCACTTATACACCTTATTCTACTTTCTTAACATTCAATTTTATCTTATACTTCAAAATTATTTGCCCTTTCTAATAACTACATAATCCTTGTGTATTCTACTTTACATTTGACACTTTTCTGACATATATTTTAATTCATATACAACTTGTCTTTCATTTATAATATCATTTACTACCTCTTATTTAACTTATTTTCTATCTATTTACAAACATGATAATCATCTTAATCATAAATTTATAATAACCATTCCAACCTTTGATTTTGTCACTTTGTCTTTTACCTAACGATTTTAAATTTAAATGTTACTTTTATGCCATTAATCTGGTTTCATCTCAATATATTATTGTTACCAGAAAAGGAGAGGAATCTAAAAAACGACAAACTTAAAAAACCAAATATTTTATATCACCTAAATACAGATACAACATTCAGTTGTTTTTTATATTTCTTTGATATTGGAAGAAAATTTATGAAAACTTTGGTGTTTACCATTTTTTACTAAATAGAAAGGCTAAAAAGATGAAGGGGTAGAACGTTAATGTTAATGACCTTCTACAGAGATGTATTTAATATAAAAAGTAAACACCACATTGAAAAAAATATTATGGTAGTCGTTTTTCAATTTATCGTTTGTTTTTTATTTGTGGGAAAAACTATTTAAACAGTACTATTTACACTTCATTTTTAAATTTTGTTCATAGATATATTTAAATAAGCAAAATACAGAGGGGAGAGTTATTTGGTTTATCCTTAACATACAATAATAATTAGCTAATTCTATAAAAACCGTGTAATTTTAAAGTTACCACTAAATTCGTTAATCGAGTTTAAAATCCTATCCAGCAAGTGATTATAACTATTAGATGTATATCAGTTAGCCTTGAATTAAAAAAAATTTATATAAAATTAAACTGCAATTTGTACATTCATCTCTATTTGACGTAATTTCTGTTTTAAAAGACAATTGAAATAAATACCGTTGTGCTACTAAATTAAATAAATAGAAAAAATAATAATACTACAAAATGTATATTCCAATTTTCCTATAAAATGATGCGAAATAGGTGCAAAATTCCGCCAAACATGCTTAAAAAATGGCGGAATAATGAATTTTTAAAAAACACTAAATTTTCGTTTCTAATTACCGATCGGATCGATTGACCTCTCGTTTTATTCGTATTTCAATCCTCTACAAATTGTCTCGTTATTGCTCTGTGCTCGTTATAGCATTCAGATTCGTTAGTTTAAGCAAAAAAACTAAAAAATGCGTTTTTTGCATGAAAATGTCTAAAAAATTAATTAATGGTAAATTGGAGTAGGAAACATATAAGCATATACATATCTACAGACTGTCTTTTATATGACGGTACAGTCCGTTTGCTACTGGTTTTTTTTTGTCATTTACCTTTATTTATCTTGTTTCTTTATGAAGTTATAAGCCCGAGAAAGTATTTTTTTATTTCACTTTTTTACGATAATTTATTTATTATTTGTGCAATTTTACTCAGATTTTGGAAAAGTAGGTTTTTTTTGTTATAAACACGAATATCTGCTTGTTTTTTTGCGATAATATATAGGGCGTTCTGAGCGCGCTGGTCACTACATTGTTTTCATCAGATTTTTTTTAAGAATTGACATTTTTGGAAAATGATTAGTGATTTAAAAACAACAATCGATTTGCTTTAAAAAAGGTATCCCTGTTACATGTCGATGAAATGCACCGTTTTCGGGTTATAAGACCACTGACAATACATTCAAAATAAGGAAAAAGAAACATATTTTTGCCCCGTATGTTTACCTTACGTTTCCTGAATTTTGGGGACCTACAGAAAATCGCGTACGGTACTATAAAAATAATCATACCCATAATGCTTTTATGAAACTATTAATACATATATTAATTACAGTTATTGAGTATCTTTACAAATTAGCTGAACAAAACACTAAAGGTACATTTTCTGATGTTTCTGATGTTTATGTTACATGTTGTCCGTTATCTTTCACTGCGAAAAATTAATGGAAGAGTTGCTCTAGTTTAGCGTTACGCTTCGTCACTTCCTGAATGGATCTACTTGTTCTATCATTGTCTTATAATAAAAGTGCGATTTCTGTTCTATAGAACGCAAGCCTTTTATTCATTTTGTATAAAAACTATGAAAAAAATTACTAAAGAGGAAATACTAACCCTGTCCAACATGTTAAATTAAGTTGAAAAATGTTAGTATTTCCTTAGCCTCATTTTAATTTGGTTTTATCATCAGAATAAGACGCAATATTTCTTTATCTTCGTATGATAATAAAATTAATCTGATATAAATAAGTGGATTTAGAAATAACATCTTTTTCCTTGTGTCCAACTATTTTTATATTTGTTTTAAGTGCTATATCAAAACTATTTGTTTCGTTGAAAAACATTTGTTTTACTTTAAGAATTTAAATTTTTTAATATGAAAACTGTATATTTACGTTCAGTTAATTCTTTTTTCTTTTACACAAAATAATTCTTAATATTCTGCTTTACTATATTATTAAATGTCGAACAACCAAATGGAATACAGTATCTCAATTATTGTGCACATTTATAAAAAATCGCGAGACACGTCGATTGTGGATTCTGAAATGACATCTTGCAACGTAAAAATTTCATCCCCAAATTCAACCCTCTTCGAGTGGCAGTTGCAACCTCTAATTTTTAAATGAGAAGTAGCAGCTTGTGATACCTCATTTGAAAGGTATTTTCATTGCCTATTCAAAAATGCTATGGTTTTAATATTTATTGCAAAAATTAATGGTCTGCTTTTACAACAAACAAAAATATAAAAGCAGCGTTTTGTTCTCGCAGGCTAGCAAAAACAGTTTCAGTGTTCTTTTTCAACATTTTCAACTAAAAAGAAGACAAAAACTTATCAAAATTATTCATAGTTGGCATTGCCAGTAGACTCTTTTAGTGTGAGGTCACATATTTAGGCATCCCGCAACAAATTGTCATAATTGAAATTGTACAGATCGAAACTGACCTTTGTGTACTATTTACATAGATACTATAAAAATCGACAACTTCAAATTAATTTATTTTTACAAGGATTTGGAAGTATTTAAAAACAAACAACACGTGTAAATTTAAATAAAGTAAAAATTTAAAATCCGTGTTATTCCTAATGCTCATGCTCATGGAAAGAATAGCCTCATATGCAGGTGAGATCTTGTTGATATCTTATTGCTGTCATCATTAGCGTATTTTCTCTTGTTTTGTTTAATATTGGCATTTTTTAGTTTTTACTAAGTATTTTTATTGTTTTTCTTGGTATTGTACTGTCAGTGTGTTTATGAGAGTTTTTTTCTTCAAGTGGTTTATTATAGACGTACTCTTAACCACAACCAAACTTTTCTTGAGTAATGCGAGGCTGCTTCGCTTACATGAAATTATCTTTATTGCTCATGATCGGTAACATTGATATAATTTTAATTTATTAATTAATAAAGCCAATATTGTTCTATAAATTTAAATATGTAAATTCTATAATTCTATTAGTTTGACACTTGGGGTTTGAAACTTCTTAAATATTTCTAATATTGCCAGAATATCGCGATATTTAAGGTCATGACAAATAAGTACATAATGTCGAAAATCGTTCTAGTAAAAATTTTGAGAAATTCTTCATGACAATGTGCACTATGGGGTTGCCTATTATTTGGCGTATGTGAGGTCACTATTAAAAAGGTCTATTCTATTGAAAAAAAAAATAAAAAATAATGGTTGCGGTTAGGTCGGTCACGCGTCAGATGTTGGAAAACGAAGACTTTTACGATTAGGATGCGGCTAAGACGTTCAAGGAACTAATTTTGAACATCTTCGCTGAAATTAAGTTTTTTTCTATTAAATTATAATGTGTAAAATGAATATACATCGTTACAAAGACCTTTAAAAAGACGTAGCCATAATACTAGCCGGTCTAAACTTCAATCGTAAGAAGGGTTTTAAGCTTAAGCAAATACGAGTATCTATCGGATAACTTTTTTAAAATATATATTTTATTATTAGTAGTATTTTTACTTTATACTAAAAAAAAAGAGATATCTAACCTCATAGGCAATATACTTAGCTGATGGTATTGCTACATTGACACCCCACAATGTCATCAGTTAAGAATCTTTTTATCGACTGTATCGCATTAATGAACGTTTTTGCATTTTCAAGCTCGCACTCTTGTTGAGCTATATTTTTAACGTACCCACCCGCCACAGAATACCTGAGATCAGTCGGCCAAATATGGGTCGATAGGTCGATTCATTCAAAATCAGTAATTAAATAACTGTAAAGTTATGTTGAATATTGTTATTTTATACCAACTAGTCTCTAAAACGGAAGTGATTCATAATATTACCATACCAAGCTTCTGAACTGGTATTCCAAGAAAAATTAAATTACTCCGTTGTCTTTGGAGGACGTTGGTACCTACCATGAGTTTTAACTAATGATCTTATATGTGTTTTTATTAATTTATTTACATTTAAAAGTGCTGTAACATACATTTGTCTTAAAAATAAATTATACAGGGTGTCCACAAACTTCAACTGTCATACTTCAACGCGACTTGATGTTAAATTTTTTTGTGGTAGTCTATAGATGTAAGAAGATGAACATTCTTTTAATTGCCACTACTTTCACTCACCATTAACCACTACACTATTTTATTGTTCAGTCTCTCACATGTGCAGTTAAGTTATACTATGAGTTTAGTTGTTGGTTCTAAAATAATATTTCCTCTACTTATAATAGGGGTCACTTCAGTCATGGAAAACAGGTAGTCTTTGCGCGAATAAATTGCAATACATATTGGTCTCCTTTATCCCTTCCAACCTCTTTGGTTTTTGGGATAGTGCCATGGGCGAAGTTAAGCGGGGGCTTGGGGAGACTAAACCCCCCCAAAATCCGAATTAGCCCCCCCAACATTATTACACATACACATCAGAACAGAAAATAAAAAACATATTTTTTTGACAAAAAAAAATTATAATTTAATAACTTTATACTTGAAACTTGAAAGTTATTTCAATTGAAGCCAAGTCGGCGTCACTGCCCTACAGAAGTTGGAATTGATAAAGAGGTTTTAAAGGCGGAAACGACCGTAATAAAGAACTGTGTCAGGAAACGGGACGAAAATATTAGTATATCCGATATTACATATATTGTCAGAAAATACACATTTCCAAATTTTAAGGTCAACCGTGAATCAAGACCGATTCAGTTCTTTAGCACTTGCTAACATTGAAAGCGACATTTCAAAATCCCTGATTCTAGATCTAGACGATATTCTGGAAGAATTTATTTTAATAACTTTTAAAATAAAATTATTTCACTGAAAAAATTTTTTTTTTCATTTAATTTTAATATTTATGGATTGGTAGAAAAATATACTTACCTTACACAAAAATAAAATTAAAAAAATATATACATTTTTTCATATTAGGGCTTTAGCCCCCCCCCCCAGATCCTATGACTTAACTTTGCCCATGGATAGTGCAATATAAATATAAGATTATTTTTTTACTTTACACTTTAAACAGATTTGTTTTCATCACATTTTATTTTGTTGGTGGGTGTGACACTAAAATGCATAGATTCTGAAATAAATGGATTTCAATTTTCTACAGATAGTCGAGTATTTGGGAGTATTATTGCATCATTATACTTAATCTTTTCGCCAAATTTGTAACTAAATTATTTAATTTTTGAAATTTAGGCCAAATTATCTGTATTCAGTGTCTACTGATTGAAAGATAACCCTTTAATCTGAATGTAGTACCGTGAGCCTGAAGTCATATTCATGTTGATTTTTAAATAGAGGGAAGTTGATGTACGTTGATCTTAAACAATACTTAATTCGGTGACAAATATAAGAAAGGGAAATTTAATAATACTAAAATACCCCCAAATACTCGGCTAGTAACAACAGGAAACTGCGTAAATATAAGAAACTGAAGTAGGTATTTTAGTAATATAGAATACCTTCTTTAGCGGTTGATACAGGGTTTGCCATTTAACACTCCCGCTGCCAATATCTCCGAAATGAAGAAATTTATTTTAGTTCCGGAAATTGGGGTTGTTAGGTCCCTCGAATAGCTTCAAATTGTAGTTAGAATTGTTCAAATCTTTCTGTATAGATGGCGTGACGATACTAATTTTTTTTTTATCCCTGGAACATGGAAATGCAGTTCATCTGAAATATCGTTAAATTTTGAGTAATTTTTGTAATATAAAGTTTTTCCCTATACAGGGTGTTTCAGTTCGAGTGAATCAAATTTTAACCACAGATAGAACTCGATAAGTAATTAAGAATTGCCTTATAAACCAAGGTTCTATGTCTCACCGTTTTCGCTTTACAGGGCCGTATTGGTCGGTTTTTTTACATCATATTATTTATGATATCTCTGGTATGGTTGTAACAATTTGATTCAAATCTGGTATGATGTTAATACTTACGAATGTCTATAATTTACTGCAAAATTTACAAATTTTTTGTAGGTCAGTGGCGTAGAAACGGGTAGGGTAACGGAATTTTTTTGGCCCAACTTCTACGCCAATGACCTAATACTTACTTGGGGTAAATTTTTAGATTCCTTGGACAATTTGGCATAATACTTGTTTGAAATCGGTAAAGTGTCTCGTTCTGCCGAAAATCTCAATAATGTGGGAGGCCGTTCTTCTGATAAAGCATTTAGTTTCGTAATGATAGCAAATACATTTCAAAGTAATATTACTTTAATATTATGTATTAAATTAAAATGGAACGTTTCATGTAAAAATGTTAACAGCAAACAATGAAATATTCTTTTTCTTATTGCTGTATCTTAGATGCTAATAATAGGTAATAGTTTGTAGGTACGGTTTTTACAATTTTAAGTAATAATACAAAACGGTAAATAACAACATAACAAATAACACTAACATAAAACAATATTAAATAACATGTTCAAAATGACCCCCATTGGCTCTTATACATGCTCTGCATCGCCGAACCAACGACTGATAGACATCAAACATAATCCCTTCTGTATTATTTATTGCATCTGCAGCATCGTGGATTCTTTCTCTGAGATCATTTTCATCTTGCGCGACAGTGCGGTAAACAAGCTGTTTTATATGACCCCATACAAAAAAATCAATTGGATTAAGGTCTGGGGATCGCGGTGGCCAATGTATTGGTCCTCTATTTCCTATCCACCTATGTCCATAGTTTTCCGTTAACCATGCACTAACATCTCTTGCATTGTGCGGAGGTGCACCATCCTGTTGGAAATAAACGTATTGTCTTTCATTTAATGGCACCTCGTCTAGAATTTCATGTGTGGAATTCTGTAGCAATTCTAAATATCTTTGCCCATTCAGTATACCATTTATTTCAAAAAGAAATAATTTGTTTCGAAAAATTACTCCCCACATATTAATCTTAAATCTGCGCTGAAAGGCCCTTCTTCTTGTTAAATGGGGATTTTGTAATGACCATTGATGTAAGTTTCTAAAATTATTCAGTCCATTTTTAGGAAAAAGGCTTTCATCGCTCCAAATAATATTTTGTAAAAA
>NW_019416913.1:219387-223061 GCF_000390285.2 Anoplophora glabripennis
GATAGATAGATAGATAGATAGATAGATATATTTATTAGTCCAACTAGAGCATTACAGCTTTGCTATGGGATAAGTCAACTCTACATAATACAATATAATTGCATGTTAAAAAAAGGCATATAGCCCGATCCACATTAATTACAGTACAAACAATAAATAAATAAAATAATAAATACAATATAAACATATGATAATATACAACCTACAACAGATTAAAATTAAAATAAGCTAACAGCTATTGTCAAAAAATTCCTGAACGGAGTATGCACAAATTTTTAATAAATATATTTTAACATTTTTTCTAAATAGATGAAAGTTATTTATGTTTTTCAAATGTTGAGGTAAATGGTTAAATAACCTTAGTCCCAAAACATTGTGAGCTTTTAAAGTCATGCCGAGGCGTTTGAAGGGGACACAAAAATTATGTTTGTTACGAGTATCATGACAGTGGACAGATACATTTGTAGTAAAACGTTCTTTATTTTTATAAATATATAACAATATTTCGAAGATATACAAACTTTTCAACGGGAGAATACCAAATTCAGTGAATAAAGGGCGGCATGACTGGTTCGGAGGTACTCCAGCTATACATCTGACAATACGTTTCTGGGCAATGAAAACGCTATCTGCCCTACATCCCTAGACTTAATGAAACGTCAAAGCTTCTTGAATCTTTAATTCGTTGCTAGGATACTTATCTACACATTGTTACATTTTTTTACTAGTTAAAAAATGAAAAATATTTGTACTAGTTAAACAATAGGCTGCTTCTAAAGGAGGTGTTGCACTATATAATATAAGTATTATTATACGCTTGAAGAAAAACGAACATTTTATCAAATGTTATTAAAAAATGCAGTCGTAAGTGGTTCATGTCATTTGTTTGAAATAAAATAATGACAGATGATACATATTAGTTTTCCAATAATTACAGTTTTATCAGTTTGCGTCTTTCAATTTAACTATACTAATTATACGATTTACCATTATACAGTTTTTTTCTGTAGTTGATTCATTTGTCCTTTTATAATTTATTGTTTGTTAGTTAGTATGTGATGTGAGTAAAGTCATTATAACAATATTTTAAAAGAATATTTTGTCTCGGTGTGATTTAGGAAAAATAATAAATTTTCCTGTTATATCATACATTGCATACTGAAATGGACATATCTCGAAAACAAGTAAATATAGGGAAAAACTTCATATTACAAAAATTACTCAAAATTTAACGATCTTTCAGATGGACTGCATTTCCACGTTCCAGGAATCAAAAAATTTTTTAGTATCGCCACGCCATCTATACAGACAGATTTGAACTAACCGTTCTAACTACAATTTGAAGCTATTCGAGAAATCTAAGAATCCCAATTTTCGGAATTAAAATAAATTTTGATGAATGTAGTTAATTATAATAAAAATCCATCGGTAAGTCAAAAGAAGGAAATAGAATAAAATTATAGACTCGTTAGTGTAGAAATAAATATATTGTAACCGATTACGAGTAAGTTTCAAAGTATTTCCAATACCTACCTAGTATAACAAGTTGCCTTTCAAAAATTAGTTTTCATATCTATAAAAATTACTCATTTGAAAGTAACCAACGTGTGTTTATTAAAAAAAAATCGGAAATCTGGAAAATTGTTAGGTTTAAGTATAGACGAGTGATAGAAGTCCTATTAAAATTAGGAGTAGAATTTAGAATTCGAAAATAAAATTATTGATTCACTATGACAGCTATTTCGAGTGTAAGTAACCAGAATTGCAGCGACCTTGAAATTATTTTCCTAACCAGTTTTAGGTTGCGAATTAATTCACGAAGTTTTTTTTCATAAATTCATTAATCAATTTATTCATAAAGAGTTTGGTTTTACATTGTAAACGTAAATTTCTTAAAAAAAAAACAGCTACTACCTACTTTGCAAGTCATAGGTCATAGTAAATAAACACAAATTGATAAAAATGGAAAATAATTGTAATCGTAATACGTAATTTACCAGTTTACGAAGTAAATATGAAAAACAAATAACTTAACGTTAATAATCTTAATATTTTTGTTGGTACTTCTGAACTTCATAAAGAAATTCACGAAAATTAGAACATGTTCTGAAAAACTTCATAAATAAATTCAAGTTATTTGACAGCAGATTTAATGTATTACACTTGTCCAGCTTCTTCATGAAATGACTTCGTGAAGAAATTCGCAATGTAAAACAGGTAGGTTATAAAAAATTACAAACAACAATCTAGGTAGCCAAATTTTCTTGAAGTAGTCCTTATAAGTTTCTAAATAGCTGTTTTACATTGACAATTTATTGAAGAATAAATTGACGAAGTTCTTCATGAATTAATTCGCGAATTTATTAGTAAACAATGTGGTTTTACACTGCTACAGACTTTGTCAAGTTTTTTGACGCATGAATCAGTTCTACCAACGAATCAAAGAAGCAAATAAATTTCAAAAATGTCACCTTTCCACTCATAATTGTAGTGATACAACAGCGGTACCGTTCTNTATCGTAATATTCAACAGTACGAGGAAAATATTATCGAACGGGTAGTTGATACTCCTGAATTGAGTGTGAGACAAATCGGACGCGAATTACAGATACCCCACGTATCTGTATGGAGGGTCCTTCATCAAGAGCTGCTACATCCATATCATTACCAGCAAGTGCAACATTTACAAGAAGGTGACAACCTTCAACGATTACAATTTTGCAACTGGATCTTCCAAAATTTGACGGAAAATCCACTCTTTCTACAAAATATTATTTGGAGCGATGAAAGCCTTTTTCCTAAAAATGGACTGAATAATTTTAGAAACTTACATCAATGGTCATTACAAAATCCCCATTTAACAAGAAGGCCTTTCAGCGTAGATTTAAGATTAATATGTGGGGAGTAATTTTTCGAAACAAATTATTTCTTTTTGAAATAAATGGTATACTGAATGGGCAAAGATATTTAGAATTGCTACAGAATTCCACACATGAAATTCTAGACGAGGTGCCATTAAATGAAAGATACGTTTATTTCCAACAGGATGGTGCACTTCCGCACAATGCAAGAGATGTTAGTGCATGGTTAACGGAAAACTATGGACATAGGTGGATAGGAAATAGAGGACCAATACATTGGCCACCGCGATCCCCAGATCTTAATCCAATTGATTTTTTGTATGGGGTCATATAAAACAGCTTGTTTACCGCACTGTCGCGCAAGATGAAAATGATCTCAGAGAAAGAATCCACGATGCTGCAGATGCAATAAATAATACAGAAGGGATTATGTTTGATGTCTATCAGTCGTTGGTTCGGCGATGCAGAGCATGTATAAGAGCCAATGGGGGTCATTTTGAACATGTTATTTAATATTGTTTTATGTTAGTGTTATTTGTTATGTTGTTATTTACCGTTTTGTATTATTACTTAAAATTGTAAAAACCGTACCTACAAACTATTACCTATTATTAGCATCTAAGATACAGCAATAAGAAAAAGAATATTTCATTGTTTGCTGTTAACATTTTTACATGAAACGTTCCATTTTAATTTAATACATAATATTAAAGTAATATTACTTTGAAATGTATTTGCTATCATTACGAAACTAAATGCTTTATCAGAAGAACGGCCTCCCACATTATTGAGATTTTCGGCAGAACGAGACAC
>NW_019416913.1:230558-260701 GCF_000390285.2 Anoplophora glabripennis
GAAGTTCTTCATGAATTAATTCACGAATTTATTGGTAAACAGTGTGGTTTTACACTGCTACAGACTTTGTCAAGTTTTTTGACGCATGAATCAGTTCTACCAACGAATCAAAGAAGCAAATAAATTTCAAAAATGTCACCTTTCCACTCATAATTGTAGTGATACAACAGCGGTACCGTTTTGACACATATTATATAAATATTAGTGTTTGTAAGTAACAAATCAGTAAAAACAATGCAAAACTAGTACGACGCCACACAATTATTTACATATTCCAATAACATAACCTCATTACTGATCTAAGGGTGGAAATCTGTTGGGTTGGTACTTCTGAACTTCACGAAGAAATAAATTGACGAAAATTAGAACATGCTCTAATTCGTCAAGAACTTGATGAACAAATTCATGAAGTTATTTGATAGCAGATTTGGTGCATTCCATGGGCGAAGTTAAGTCATCCCTCCATCAAAGCCCTAATATGAAAAAATGTATATATTTTTTTCATTTTATTTTTGTGTATGTATCAAAGTAAGGTAAGCATATTTTTCTATCAATCCATAAATATTAAAAGTAAATGAAAAAAACATTTTTTTTTTCAGTCAAATAATTTTATTTTAAAAGTTATTCAAATAAATTCTTCCAGAATATCGTCTAGAATCAGGGATTTTGAAATGTCACTTTCAATGTTAGCAAGTGCTAAAGAACTGAATCTGTCTTGACCCACGGTTGACCTTAAAATTTGGAAATGTGTATTTTCTGACAACATATGTAATATCGGATATACTAATATTTTCGTCCCGTTTCCTGACACAGTTCTCTATTACGATCGTTTCCGCCTTTAAAACCTCTTTATCAATTCCGACTTCTGTTGGGCAGTGACGCCGACTTGGCTTCGATTGAAATAACTTTCAAGTATGAAGTTATTAAATTATACAATTTTTTTTGTCAAAAAAATATGTTTTTTATTTTCTGTTCTGATGTGTATGTGTAATACTGTTTTTGGGGGGGCTAATTCGGATTTTGGGGGGGCTTAGCCCCCCCTTAACTTCGCCCATGTGCATTACACTTATCCAATTTCTTGATGAAGCGTCTTCATGAATTAATTGATCAATAAATTGTCAATGTAAAACAGCTATAATGAATAAGTTGTGTGGATGAACTTGTATGTATGTAAAAATGAAATACAAAGAGATCAACTACTGACCAAAATAATTTTGGATCTAAAATTAAATAATTTGTAAAGAATATAAAGACAATAAATACTCATATTATTTAAGACAATAATTCAGTTGTATTATTTGATTTTTCATAAAAAAAAATTTTTAGCTTAAATATAATTCTATTTATACATACACAGTGTTTTATTTATAAACATCCATGTTTACCCAACTTTTTATCCGTCTGTAGAAACTCAGATGTATAAATTTTACCTTACAACCTTAAGTAGTCAATTTTGTATCAAACTATGATTTTGTTTCAGGTTGCTTTCTACGAAATATTGAATGGCTTATGGGTAAGAAATGGTTTACAAATAAAAGGCCAAGCTATGACGTACATTCAATGTAATTTTTGCAATTCTATGGTGGATGCCGACCTTTACTTACTACAAATCTGCGCCACCAGAATAGCGACTGATAATTTCCTAAATACCGTTATTGAAAAGTAAGTAAACTAAACATTGCCTTTCTTGACTTTATAATCAAACTGAAATTTGAAAAATATTAATTTTCTTACTCTATTGATTTTAAATGACAATCCTCTTTTGCCTAACATATGAAATTATAAATTCGTAACGTGTGGCAATATCTATGCAGGGTCGCTGATGTGTATGGAAACGGTCGATTATCTCTTAAAGTAAGATAGCTATCGAGAAATCATAAGACAAACGTTTTAGGTTTTTTTTTAAATCTATTACAATAAAGAAAAATTAAGTATACAGAATCAGTCAAAAAGTCATGAAAATTGCTTTTTCTTTAATGGAACATCCTGTATATTATTCCATATTTCAATTATTGTCGAAATTTTAAACAAAATTCATAAAGCACATCATTTACCTAAATTAACTTTTTGAGATACTTCTCGAACTTTGAAAGTAACTTTTTACTACTCTCAAATTTATATAAGAAAAAAGGCCCCAAATTATGAATATTTATTTTGAAAATAACAAAGAAAATTACAGAAAATAAAAAAGCATACTAGTTCGGGGTTGATAAAAATACATGAAACGAAAAAAAATATTTTTTTAATGAATATTCTGAATATTTTTAATTTTATGAAAACAATAGTTATGTCAGAATAAAAAAAGAGAGAAAATAAGTTTTAATAAAAAAACAAATATTTTCTTTGGAATTTTATTTTATAAGGCGCTCAAAGTATTTACCATTTACCTCCTGATAGTAATGAATTCGCTGAACAAAATTTTATAGTGAATCTAAAATGGTGTTGGGAGGAACAGTGGAAATGCCATGCTTTATCCTTTCCATTTATCAGGAAAAGTTTTTTTATGTGGATATGATTTTTCCCATTTGTAAATTTTTTGAATGGAGTATCGATGATGTTATGATTTAATGTACCCTGTTCTGTCGAATTTATTGGATTTTCCACCACATCTAACATGACATTCAAAGAATTTTCTTCATTTCTAACTTTTACTGGTCTTCCACTTTTTCGTCGATCTGTAAGACCTCCACTTTCATGAAAACGCTACAATGTTTTTGAAACCGTTGTTTTAGAAATACATTCCATTCCCGATCGGGATTCAATTCATGAAAAATATCCACTATCCACTTCGTCACAACTTTGTGGTTTGACAGATTTAAAAAAATTCTTGTAAATTAAACAGTAGGTTTTCCAAAATGCAATTTTTTTTATTGATCTTGGAAACCTGAGCAGCTGAACCGGTCCGAGATCCCAGTACTTACATCACCAAATTGGCCCATACGATACTCACAACCATGAAAAAACAAAAAGGGACAATTGAGAGTGCATTCCCTAAATACGTGTAAGCGTCGGCTTTTATAGGTACCTAAAATTAAGAGCGTCTTAGCTAATCCAAAAAGTTGTATAACTACTATTGAATGAGTACAGCTGCATACTGGCACTCTGTAAAATCCAGCTCCACACTTGTCTTGTTTGTGTTCAAAATAACGCATGTATGGGTAAAAAAAAGTTTGCATTCAATATTTGGACATACACAAATGATTTTCCATCTTGAGTCGGTAAATCAACAATCAAATGTGGAGCTGGGATAAAAAAAAAACATCTTTCATTTCAACTGCAAGCATGTCACTGGCGTTATAACCCTGTAACTTTTTTAATAAAAGTTTTCAGACTCATGTTCATGAAACATTTTGTTTAAAATAACATGTCTTTATATTATGTTAGTTTGACAGCATATTTTAGAAAAATCCCTTATATACTATTTCGATAAATTCTATTTTAGACTGGGCGAATTTAGCATACCTATATTTTTTCAAGTCATATTCAGAAGGTATACATCACAATTAGTAATGGGCAAAAACTCGAATATTTTTTCAACAATTTCTCTCTTAATGAAAACGGCGCGGGAAAACGAACGGAAGCCTTATGACGTCACTCCACTTATTAGTGGCCAGCCCACATAGGTACTTGGCTTGTACCACATACATCACATAATATCTCTAGCTATGGAAGCAGATAAAATTATACAAAGTTAAACTATAAAATCCTCAAAACATTACAAATATTGATAATGGTCCCTGGTGTAAGAAGCGAATCAGCGCCTTTATGTAAATTGTTTAAAAGAAGAAAAAGAAACTTTTTTAAGTTAATATTTTTGTTGTCATATCATTTGGCTAAGTAAGTAATGACATTCGTGTATAAGTTAAAGTGAAATATTCACATAAATAATGATGAAATTAACATCAGTTATGATCTATTATGATCTATATTTATGATGCAAGAATGAGATATGTAAATGTGTTCTTATTTATATTTTATTTTTCAATTTACCCCAGGTAAAAGACTTAAAAAAAAGTAAAGTAAAAGTAATAATCAAAATGTTTTTCCGAATACAACACTATTAGATACATACTTATTAGTTACAAAAATAATATTTTAAAACGGGTAAATACCAAGCGCAAATAACTATCGCATTGTGGTTTGTGGTAATTTGTGGTACAAGAAGAGGATAAGTGACATGGAACTTGTCCTGATCTTCCACTTCTCTTATACTTTACATTATATTAAGCTCACATTTTCCATATTTGCGTCAGACGAAAAGAGTACATACTACATTTTTAAATCTATGAGTATATTTGCAGAAATATAATTTTTCAAAAAAAATGTTCTTATCCCCTTTTTGCACTGGAGTCAGTTGAAGTTGTGTGATGTAGTGATGCATATTTTTTACTTATCTGCATTTTACCATGTACGATTTTTGATTAGATAAAAATAGTTCAATCTAAATAACTCTTGACTGCTCCATTTGGGGCAAATGTTTATTTGAATAATTTTTAAATTTTTTAACATGTAGAAAAATACTAATAATCGAAAAAAAAAACAAAAACTACCACAGATAAGTAACTTAAGACAATAATAGCTAGTAGAGCATTGAGCTGTGGGGTCGAACTAGTTGAGTGGTGTGACGTCGCAAATGCTCGTCATATATTAGAAATTATTTATCACGGTTAGTATTAAAGATATCAACTTGATTTTTTTCGCCATATATTTAGAGGGTTAAGTGCTTACAGAAACTGTAAAATTTAATTAAGACTGAGTGAGCCCATTGAACATTTTACATTTTTATTACACCATTTTTTATTAATGTGAATATTTTTCTTCAAGGTTTCATGTTAAAGAGTGGATGAGTTTAGCACCTTATCAGGCACCTCAAAATGCATACCTAGAAGGAGAACATGATACACCAATGTTAGAAAGTTTCTTAACTTTTTTGGCAACCTTAATCAGTGTACGAACAAATTTAGGTAAAGAATCTTTGATTTTCTATTTAACTTATCCTAGTAATAATTTTATTTTAATAAAAAAATAAAACATTTATAGGAATATGGTATTCATCACAGTCTCTCTACTGCAATATAAAATCAGTCCATTTACATTCTTCTGCTATTAACGTATTACTTTAAATTTAAAATACAAATAACTTTATTTTTTCTACAATTCCTGTAAGATGTTTAAAATGCACATGAGAAGGACCTTTACATAATTTACCATTTGTAAAGTTATTTATATATCCACTATATATTTGTTTAGGCTTGTCGGAAACAGCTTTGAATCGTTTAGAAATGGTGACTCTTCTATGTATGGGTGACAAGACACATTCTCAACTTATGGAACTCATGCCTGAGAGGTGTGGTACTTCCCAAAGTCGTGATTTCGAATCTCTGTTAGCCGAAGTGGCAGATTATAGAGCACCAGCTCTAGAAGCTAGTGGTAACATGCAGCAGGGGATGTATGTACCCAAGCCTTTAATTTGGGAAAATCAATATGACCCAATTCACGTTTTACTCAGAGCGGTGCATAGAAGAGATTTCCAGACTTCTATGGATAGATATACAGAATAGTAAGTAAAATGAACTAAAAGTCTTTGTCATGAAAGAAGGAGGGATGGAGACTGTATACTTACGAGCTGCCCATAATAAGTTTGTCAATGATTTTCATTAAAAGTTAATAACTAATTATATGACCATTGTGTGATATTGGAAAATTAGCACATGAAAAATGTGCTTACAATTAGTTTTGAATTATTGTCAACTAAAAAGAACTTTATATCTTAAATATAATTTTTATAAATGAAGTAATGTTTTGTTTCCAGTCGCTACAGTATTTTATATATATATATAAGAGAAGTGTCGTATCTGGCTACAGGTTATTCAACTAATAACACTGTGCAACAACCAAAATCGGAATGGGATGAAACCAAAAGAAAATGAAAGTTGACGCTCTCCATAACAAAACCCTCATGTGTTTTTTCTAGTTCAGTGATCGTTTTTTTTTTACACGCATTTGAAGTTTGTGATTTTGGAGGGCTGTGTAGCAAGTGAAAATCATTAAAAATTTCATAAAATAATGCTTATTTATTTTTATTATCCTAGAAAGTTGTAATATTTTACTGTTTTTGGGGTCGAGGAATCCATTTTTGCTATTTATTTTTACATGAAACTAACGCTAGATGGCGCTGTCATACAAATTTTGCTATTTTTTCTAGATTTTCATAGAAAAAACGATTTTTTTACTTTTTTTGAGGCTAAAAAATCAATTTCTGATGTTGGCTGTATTGTAAAATATATTTATAATAATATTACAAAGTATATTTTATTGTTATCAGTACGCTACTATTACGTAGTCTGAAACTCTGACTCGGCGAAGTGTGATTTTTTTTATTATTTCATTAAAGACCAACATTTTAAGCAAAACTAAGCTGTTTAACAGACATGCGAACACGTACTTGTTATTGTATTTTATTTATTTAGATCTCTGTTTCAGAATTTTTACGTTTTGCATATTTATTTATCCATTTATTCATACTAATGTTTAAGCATTTACGTTGGTCTCTATTTGTACACACACATACAGGTAGACAGAAGATGATGCTTGGGCATTTTTACTTTTGTTTTTTGGAAAGATACATACACACATACGTATGGCACATATTGTTTAGTCAAGTAGCTTAAGCAAAATTATGAAAGAAAGAGACGAGTCATTGTGATCATAACTGTTAAAAGCGACGGTTGTTTCATTTAAAAGCGCCTTCCTACATTATTTTTTATTAATTTTTGTATATTGGTACCAAATTTTTTCGTGTGTTATATTTTGCACAAACATAACAATAAAATTTTAAATCCTGCAAACATTCATTCATTTTGAACTAAGATATATGTTATTCGTATCCAAAATACAAAAATTAATAAAAAATAATGTAGGAAGACGCTTTTAAATGAAACAACCGTCGCTTTTAACAGTTACGATCACAATGACTCGTCTCTTTCTTTCATAATTTTGCTTAAGCTATGTGACTAAACAATATGTGACAAACGTATGTGTGTATCTTTCCGAAAAACAAAAGTAAAAATGCCCAAGCATCTTCTTCTGTCTAACTGTATGTGTGTGTACAAATAGAGACAAACGTAAATGCTTAAACATTAGTATGTATAAATGTATAAATAAATATGCAAAACGTATAAATTCTGAAACAGAGATCTAAATAAATAAAATACAATAACAAGTACGTGTTCGCATGTCTGTTAAACAGCTTAGTTTTGCTTAAAATGTTGGTCTTTAATGAAATAATAAAAAAAATCACACTTCGCCGAGTCAGAGTTTCAGACTACGTAATAGTAGCGTACTGATAACAATAAAATGTACTTTGTAATATTATTATAAATATATTTTACAATACAGCCAACATCAGAAATTGATTTTTTAGCCTCAAAAAAAGTAAAAAAAATCGTTTTTTCTATGAAAATCTAGAAAAAATTGCAAAATTTGTACGACAGCGCCATCTAGCGTTAGTTTCATGTAAAAATAAATAGCAAAAATGGATTCCTCGACCCCAAAAACAGTAAAATACTACAACTTTCTAGGATAATAAAAATAAATAAGCATTATTTTATGAAATTTTTAATGATTTTCACTTGCTACACAGCCCTCCAAAATCACAAACTTCAAATACGTGTAAAAAAAATGATCACCGAACTAGGAAGAACCCATGAGGGTTTTGTTATGGAGAGCGTCAACTTTCATTTTCTTTTGGTTTCATCCCATTCCGATTGTGAAAGTTCAATTTTGTGCCACAGTGTAATTGATAATTCAACTAATTGTCCACAATATTCAAATATGTTGCTTATTTGCAGATTTTATGGCATAAAAGTATATTTACTCACTCCAAATTCTCTCATATGATTTCAAAACAGCAGGTATGTTTTTCAAAATTAAATTGATGCGGTATAAATTTATTATAATTAATAGTTGTCATCTCATTTATTTAGTTTTATTGAAGTTTCCGGTTAAATAATAAATACATATTTTTAAAATTTATGATAGATTTCTGCAATGATATAAAATGATTAGAAGGAAAAGCGGACTTTATACGAGGCATATCCACAAAGAAAGTACTCAATTTTTAAAAAATCGAAATGGCAATATTTATTAAAAATTTACACATTCAAAAAGGTACATCAAACACTATTTTTTTTAACATAATGGCCTTCAACCTCAATGCACTTTGTGAACCGAGGGATGAGCTTTCCGATACTGTCAAATAAATTTACCACCCCCCCTCTCGGGCCCATTGTTTACCCATAAACACTTTCAGAGAAGGTAAAAGATGAAAATCAGAAGGTGCTAGGTCAGGGCTGTGAGCGGGGTGGCTGATGATGTTCCAACCGAATGAATCCAAGAGTTGCTTTGTGGCATTGGCTGTGTGGGGACTTGCATTGTCATGCAACAAGCACATTTCCTTTGTTAACATTCCTCTTCTTTCGTTCCGTATTGCACTCCGTAGTGTTTTCTGGGTTTCACAGTACCCCGCAGTATTGTTTCCCCCTGGGGATAAAAGTCAATGAGGAGAATCCTTTTACGGTTCCAAAATACAGCTGCCATGATTTTTTTTCGGGCTGAAACAATGGTTTTGAACTTTTTCACTGATAGATGTCACCACTGCATTAATTATCTTTTTGTCTCAGGGGTGTAATAGGCCACCCACGTTTTGTTGACAGTCACAATACAGACAAGAAATTGTTCTCTTTCCAGTTTGAATCCCTCGAGAAATTAGTTACAATTGAGAGACGTCCGCTCCTTTGTTCATCATGAACATTTGTTCTGCCAACTTTAACTTGTAGACATTAGTACAATTCGTCACACCATCCCCATCAACAGTTTTAATTTCGTTAAAAATCTGGAACAGCACCTTTTCTCAGCAAGGAAAGTACTCTTACTTTTGTGAATATGCCTTGTAGTTCAACAGATTTTACGGTCAATTGCTAATAGTAGAGTTCACCCTCTGTCTCTTTATTGATCATTGTGTGTACCAACTAAACTAAAGTAAATTTAATTTTTTACATTGGAATTATTAGTGCAAGACAAGCGAATAAGCTAAAACCTGGTATAAGTCCTTGGCCTCCATTCAGGACTCCAGCTGACTGCTCTGAAGCCTATGAAGATCCTCGACAAATATTAAAATCCAGGGTTTTCCATGCAGCAGTTTTAGTTATTCTATATAAGGCTGTGAAGGGACATGTATCAGAGCATGTTATGGCACTTGTAATGTTTTTATTGGAGCAAGCAGTTATTATTTCTCAGCAAGATGATAATAAGGTAAATATTATTTAATTAAATGCTAACCCTTTATGCAGTTTATTAGATCAAAAAGAAATTTTTATTCAAAAGAACACTCCAGTAAAATTCCAAAGTTAAACAATTTGTAACATGCAAGTATTTTCAATTATTTTTAATAACTCAATTCAATTCAATTTTAATAACTTCAATTACTTTTAACAACCTATCTCTGTTGCCAAATATTTAAGCATAATTATGTAAAGTAACAAATGGGATTGTTACCATTTCTTGTTTTCATGGTATTTTTTCAAAGGGCTTGCCTAAAATATTTAACAAACAATTCATCATTGCTGATGATGATGATGATTCATTGATTGTCACTTAAAATTTTGTGCTAAAAAGAGGTACAGAATATTTCATTTTGGAATTAGCAAATGGAAAACATAATTTTTGAGAATTTGTGCATTAGAATGGTTTTTCTAGCAGCTGTACAATCGATTCCATGATCCTGATAGGCATAAACAATTTCAACTTACTATCCGTTAGTAGTTGCTATTAAATCTTTTAAATCAGTTGTGGTTAGACGTTCTGCTAATAGTTGACTTGACACAGTTCTGCTTTTTGCCTAGATATCTTACGAATAAAGAAATATTATACATTTTCCATTTTATAGATATTCTTTATAAAATTGTTGAGTTGAACATTGCAAAATAAGTCCTCGGAAATTAAATAACATGAAATAAAAAAAAATGGTCCGAAGTAAATACTTTTTCATGAAGCATTAGCACATACTACATTTTACGTATACAACCCAATGTCCTTGTAAAATGTCTTACTTTTTTATAAAAAAGATGTGTTTTTGTAGAATACCAAGATGTGCTCTGCAGCTCCACAAACTCATAATCAACTTAATGATATGGACCTGACAAACTGGTTTACTGCTGACTCCTTATTTGACAATCTCAGAACAGTTGTTGGGAGAGTCATTTTAACACCGGAGTCTGATTTTTCACCTATTACTTATAGTTCTGATAGTAAGTACTTTTTTAATCTTTCTGAATTTTGTAACGAGAGACAAGTTAATTTCAATATTTTCTGTAAATGTTTAAAAAAAAGTTAATCGTAATCGCAAATTTCTTTTGAAAATTTAAGATATGTTTTGGCAAAGTATAGCTTTAATGTCGATTAATCCTCCAATTTTATTTTATTCTCTTGCCTATCTTTTTTCTATCCTTATATATTACCTTAAACACATGTTAATACAGGGTTCATAGTGACCTAGAAAACCGGGAATACCGGGAAAAGTCAGGGAATTAATTATTCTTCATAAAAAACCTGGAATAGTCAGGGAATTTTAAAAGGATTCACGAAAGTCAGGGAATTTAATGTTTGCAACTGGAAATTTTGTGAAAACTGGTTCTGGGTTCTTGAAAAAGAAAACTATTTGTGATTTTGAAACTTTCATAAGAGGTTCTTTGGGTATAAAAAAGATTATGGAGTTGAATTTAGAAAAAGTGTAATACATAAACACCAATTAGTATGTAAAAATGACCCGCAAGTGACCTGAATTTTCTTTTATAAGTAAGGGAAAACCTGGAAAAGTCAGGGAATTCTATATTAATTTTGAACTATGAACCCTGTAATATATGTTTAAGTATTTTCTAGCTACTTATTGTAATTGATTCAGTTTGGCTATAAATAAACATTTTTTTCTACAAAACTGTTAAAAGTGGGCTTTTTAATTGTCATTTTTGATGTTAAAAATGTCATTTTTTGACACGCATGTTAAAAGTAAGTTACTTACTAGTGTTAAAAGTACTGGTTGCTACGAAAATTTTGATTCATAAACACTGCGATCTGTGTGGTATTTTTTGATTTCTTATTTTTATTGAGTTTAAAGTTCTTCCGATTGTTTTGTAGAAAAAATAGTGTATGATATACATGTTAAAAGTGATTTTATTTTTTTCGTGAAGTTAAAAAACTCGTACGCTCGTTTTTTAATCATCTTCACTCACAAAATAAAATGCCACTTTTAACACTTGTATCATAAATAAATATTTTGGACAAAATATTTTTTGTAAAAATAGAATCTATGTACTGTGTATGTCCAATGACCTTTTATTAGATTATGATATTAACGTACAAAGCTGTTATTACATGCCTGTGATAAATAATTATTTCATATGTGATATATCTATTGTTTTTATTTTTATCAAAGGCTAATAATTATTACTAGCTTTGAGTTGTAATGTTGTAATATATTATAATTTGAAGTATAATACTATACGGTTTGTTATTTTGAGCATAATAGAATTTATTTGGATATATTACATTTTGTCGATAACATCTAGCATATTAAAAAATAGTCAAGGTTGTTGCGTAATGGTTATTTTCATTCTATTGTATACAGGATGTCCTGAAATTAGCCTCCAATATTTTACCACCATATCCTATAGAAAAAGTATAAAAACATAGGCGGAGAAATGCCTCTAAGAGTGCTACAGCCCCATAAATGTTAACTGTGGAAAGTTGTTTTTTTCCAGATATCTCCAATGCCACTACACAAATAAAACAGTGAAATTTCGAACTGAGTATTTGGTGAATCTAATGTTTGAAAAATAATTTCTAAATTTTGGTCAGTGGCAACAAACTGGGGAGGCTTGTTAATAAATATTGCTCCAATTTTCATATGCGGACTTTTCAACTATTTCATCAAATATAAATTTTGCAGTGAAAAAGTATTCTCTTTTTATTTCAATTCATCATTGTGAAGTAAAAGTGATTTAAAAATTATGTTACATGCAGACTGGGAGCATGTGCCTTTTTGAAAGGGAAAATGGAGGTATTTCAGTGGTTATGTTTGTAGAAAACTTTTTTCATATTTTTGGTATTAGAACGAGATGATAAATTATTATAGATTAATTTTGGGATGCCCTATATATTTGAATGCTTTATCACAGCACATGTAATATTTTGTTTTTTTCCATTTATTTATCGTGTATTTTGTGACCTCTGAAAAAATTTTAAAAAATGTTAAAATAAACCCTTGTGCCAAAAGGATTAGTCAAGGGTTATTTTTGTGAAAAAAGTTTTGCCTAACCAAAAATCTATAATTGAAAGAAGCAGACTAATACAAAATACAAAAAAATCAATAAACAGTGAAAATGGGTTATAACGACCTTCAAGAGGCCGTTTGTTTGCGGTTGTTATAACCGATAGACGTAATAAGGAATTACATATACATATTTTATTCAAAATTTTTACTGAAAAAATAAGAAAATTAGAATACAAGTCTTTAAATATGTAAAATGTATTGTTTTGTGTACAGAAGATCTCGCGTGCTTAATTTTCAGTTAATTGTTTTTGAATCCTTCCAAATTGTTGAAATCGTAAAATGTGACACGCCACATTCTTTGCTATGTTTGCATTAGTTTCTCCGTTTTCTAGTCTCCATATAATATAACTGCATCTAGATAAGTCGTAATTTGTCCCAAACGTACTAACTGTTGTCAAAAGCGTGAATGCCGGCGGGGCAGGCGGAAGAGCGATGCATTGGTTTTAAGGTTATATGTCACCATTGGTCGTTATAGCCGATAGATTCTATGGCAAATGTATATAAAAACGCATAGCTAAATTCGCGATGTCATTGTAAACGGTGTCTTAGTAAACGATATTTTTAATGTGGTATTTATATAAGATTTAATCGGGACTTCCAAATTCCATCGTTATGTCCAATATGTCGTATAAAGCAATGTCATTATAACCAATTTTCACTGTATGTCTCACACTTTAAAAAGTTGTTAACATCATATGATATCTCTAACTGTGGAAACAAGCAAGAACAAATAAATTTGAACAGTCAAAAATAATTAAAAATAGTAACATATAAGTTTAAAAGAATTTTTTAAAGTGTGCAATATATATAGCAATGTGTTTTCTATATTTTGTATTTGTTTGCTTTTTTTCAGGGTAAGATTTTTGGTTAGACAAAATTTGAAGATTTTTAATCGAATAGTGTACAGCCACTATCAACTTGTGGCATGGTAGACTATCGATTCTGAATGAAAATTAAAGTTGTTATTATAAATACCCAAAATTTGCCAATAAATTAGAACCAGTTCCATGGGCATAGCTGCAAGCTAAGACCTAAAAAAAAGGCACGCACTTCAAAACCTAAAAATTTTGTTTCATTCTAAAAAAAAGGTCACGCAATCAGCAACCTACCGATATAAAATTTCAAAACCTAAACACTTTTTGAAACTTGCAACATGCAGCAACATTAATTTATTGAAGCTAAGAAATTTTCAAAAAAATTTCTCATTACACACATCGATATAAAATTGCCAATATCTTGATGAATTTGTTGGGTGAAAAATTGGTAAATGTGAAGCAGGTTTAAAGAAATGTCAGCGAGAAAGATATATGGGAACCCTTCTAACTCTTGACATTGCGCATGATTTATGGTTTGTTGACACTGTCAGATCTATGATCACAACCGACAAAAAGAGACAGTTTGTTACTTAAGACTTTGGCATACAGAACACGGTTTGTCACGGCCGGCAACGATTGCGGGTCTTCATGGTGGTTAGCAATCTAGTGATGTACTCTATATGGTATTCGGTGTGGCAGACCATGTTGTGTGTGCTAAAGCTTCTAAACTATTATAATATGATAATAAATGTAATAAGTAACAATAAAAAATACATAAATAATCTGATGTGACTGTCAGTCATAATGCTTGCTGGATCCTGATGACCCACTGATGTTAAAATTTATGTGTAAATTTCAGCTTTACTATAACTTAACTGATACTTAGTTTATTTAAATAAAGGATAACTGACATTCAAAATTTTATAGGTGATCTTGAATGGGAAGGCTCCGAAGTAGACACTGAAATGCCAGATATTACCATGGATGATACCAAAATGTTAATGTTGGGTGAGGGCTCGTCTAATTGGGATAGTAATCAAGAACAATCTGCTAGTACAGATTTAATGGTGTTCAGAGGTCAACAAGATCAGGATTCTCCTGCTATGGAGACCACTCCTACGGGTTCCGTTCTGGCTTTGCCTTCATCCACATCTGTTCCTATGGAAGTGGAAAGAATTATGAGTGTTGCACTCCCTGCATACATTTCTGTAAACCATCATGGTAATTATTTTATATATTTCTATTAATTTTCTAAGAAAATTTTTCATTCCTTCTTTCCCTTATACCGAATTATGAATTTTCATAGTAGTAACAATGATGTTCGTGTTCCTTTAAAGCTATTATTGAACTAGTTAATTTTTTTTTTTCAATTACATTTAATTTTTATTAATTTAATTTGTTTAAATTCAGAAATCACAAAGCCATTGTTAACCCTTTCACTGATCCAGACGTATATATTCGCTAAAAATTTATAGGGCTCAAACTGCTCCAGACGGATAAATTCGCATGAATAGTTAAATTGGATCAGGCTGCTCAAACCGTATATATTCGCAACCGTGCGCATAGTGACTCGGTTATTGGTAAGGCGAATTTTTGCGGGCGAGCTTATACCGATTGTGACAAATATTTTTATGGAAAGAGGTACTGGTAATAGTACCAAGATTGTTCATGTTTCTTTCAGTTTCTATTTAGTACATATACTGTATTTTATTCAAAATAAAATCGTAAAATTTATCGTAAATCGTAATTTAACACATCATAATGTAAAACTATTAAGTGGTCTAACTGCTCCAGACGTATATATTCGCACGCGATAAACAATCGCGCACGGCGCGGTAGCTACGTTCAGACGTATTGCGCAGCGAAAGGGTTAATAATAGATCTTTTTTACTCGTCTCAACTTCACCTTTAATTTGTAATGAATAAATTACACACCGTTAGAGGTGTATTACATGATATTTCTTTTGTACCTAATATTTTCCGAGTGGTACCATGTTAAATTAAATCAATATTAAAAAAATTGTTATTATTGTTTTTGATTGAATCATCTTGTGCAAAAAATAGCTAATGTTTCTTCAACATTACTTCTAGTGTACCTACGTGTGGAATTACTGTTATAACATAAATATGAGGGCTGATTCAAAAGTAAAGTTCCTCTATTTTTTAGGAATAGAAAACATTGTTTATTTTCATAGCAATTTACTTGGTTGTAAAGCTTAAACATTGAGCTATTTTTTTAACATAGTCTCCATTTCTATCCAAGTATTTTTAGATGGTGTTCCAACTGACTTCATCGTCGGTCCGGAAGCGTAGTTCCTTCAATTTTGGGAACAAGTGATAATCACTAGGAGCTAGCTCCGGACTATAGGGGTGGTGGGAAATGACAGTCTAACGAAATCTTTTCAGTAGGTCATGGGTTTGACGAGAGACGTGAGGTTGAGCATTATCGTGAAGAAGCATGACTCCTTTGCTCAGTTTTCCTCTCCGACGGTGCTGAGTTTCATTAGTGTGCCACAATACCTGTCTGAGTTTATCGTCCCTCCAAGAGGTAGAAAATAGATGAACAAGATCCCTTTACTGTCCCAAAACACATTAGCCATCACTTTGCCAGCAGACTCCGTTTGTTTAAACTTTTTTGGCTTAGGCGCCATTCACATGATTATTGTTTTGTTTCGGGTGTGAAATGAAGCGCCTACGTTTTGTCACCCGTAACAATTGAGTCCAATAATTCCTTTTTCTTGTCTCGACATTGTTGAAGAAATTGTCGGCACAATCGACACGCGGCCGCTTGTAGTCTTCTGTGAGCATTTACGGGACCCACCGCGTACCCAATTTTTCAGACAAAATTTTCTGAACTCAGCTAGCGGAAATCTCAGAAACCCGAAGAGCCAGTTCACTGATGGTTATCTTTCGATCTTTGAACGGTAGCCTCTCGACCTTTTCGGCAGTCTCATCTGGACCGTCTTCTGCTCTAGTCTTCATCATGAATGTTCATGCGACAATAATGAACTCCCTAAATGATTTGCGGACGTGTTGCATAGATATACACTTTTCACCATAACTTACATGAATATCTATAGGTAGAACCCCATTCGCGTTTAAAAACCATATAACTGCACGGGTTTCATACTTGGCTATAGCGGGTGTCAGGAGTTCCTTCGCGGACAACTGCCAGGCCAACACTAAATGGCAGAGACAAGCGAGGAGTATTGGGAGTGAGAGTGGGGGAGCTGCTGCACACGAGAGTGTTGCCAGATTTTGCCTAACACCTCTCCTTGCGGATCTACCGCTTTAGGAACCTTACTTTTGAATGAATCCTCATATAAATAGGTACTAATAAATTAATTAACTCCTAATCCATCAATAGGTTATTCTTGCTTTCTCTCATAATTTTAGGAAATATAAATTTTGCTTTACAAATAAGCTATAGCCATCTGCGTTGCAATAAATTTAATGATTTTCACATTAATTAATTTTTAAAAAAAAGGACACTTGTGAATTAATATAGGCAGACAAAAGATAAGTTCCAGTAATTTTTATTATGTGGCATTTCTAGGGATTTCCCTTTTGTTCTTCATCTCTTCATTACTTTCTTTTTTTTTTAAGAAAATTGAAATAGACATATCAAATATCAATTTTTAATTTATCTATTACCTTTTTTTAAGCTTCTTCTAGTTCAGCCGAGCCTCCTGCCTTGCCCTCTCCAGCACAATTGCCAGCTCTTACAGCAGGTAATGAAATTGGTAGAGCGGTAATTTGGTCACGGCCGGGTCCTTCTAGTAAAGAATTAGTCCCCTCTACATCTCAAAATCACAGAAAATCCTATCCTTATAGACGAAGGCAAACGGTAGAAGTAAGTGAAAATTATTATACGAAGGCAAGAGCATTTTGTTAAAATATATTTCTTTAGAGACCTATTACAAATCCACCATCTGTAAAGGTCAATGAAAGTATAATTTCATTGCTTTTGAGATTACATTCTCAACTATCAGGTGTACCTGATAGTTACAATCTGGAAGAGGACGAGGAAGAGAACAGTTCGACTGCTTCTACTGAGGCCCCCATAGGAGATGGTGCTTATTACGTGGGCAAACTTCTAAGGAAGATATCTGCTTCGGACAGCAGCTGTAAAACTTGTATTCAGGTAAGCAGACTTTCTTTTTGTGTTATGAATATGCCCACTTATAGTGTAACAATAGTTCAGTCAAATAGTGTTTTTATCTGGAAAGTTGTGGGGTAGTTTTGACTTCTTCCACTCCACATGTTTCTTCGGGTGCTGAATCCGAATCTGACATTTGCTAACAAAATTTCGTAACGCAACTTTTAAAAAAATGCAAAAAAAAGTAAAAATCTCATTTTTTGAGGGTTTTTTGCTTATAACTTGAAAACTATAAACTTTTCGTAAATAATCACCCAATTGAAATGAAAGTACATAAAATTGTCTTCAAATTTCACTTTAGGTTTTTTCCTCCGACGAACCGTTCGGACTCAAGCGCTAGTTGAAAATTGACGTATTTCGTGTTGTTTATTGACCTTATTTTTTAGGTGTCTTAAGTTTATATAACATTTTATATAGAACAACTCTATGGCAAAAATGGATTTATTGTGTTACAGGAAACTCGAATGAAGCTTTGGCCATCCCAAGAAGAACGAGAAGAGGCGAAAAAACAAAGAGAAAATAAAGAACGCGAGGAGCGCAGAAGACGTGCAAAAGAACGTCAACAGAAACTTATGGCAGAATTTGCAAATAAGCAAAAGCAATTTATGGAAAAGGCAATGGAAATAGATGAGAATTCCGATAACATGGAAGAAGAAGTACTTGTTAGTAAACAAGAATATGACTGTGTTATATGTAATCAGAGTACACCTAGTACAGAGGAGAAGCCTATGGGTCTTGTTGTTTTAATACAAGCTACTAGTGTCATAGGCCACAGAAGGAGGTATGGACAGCCCGAGAGATCAGTTTTGCCGACGTGTGAAGAAGAAAGGGAATTTCTAAGAAGAGATGACACTTTGGCGGCCGAATTTGATCGACGAGTGGAAGAGTTAGATAGACACTTTGACCCAGTAAGACAAACATTTTATCTTAGAGTTTAAATTAATAAATATTACATATTTGTTTTATTCCAGCAGTCGTGGTTCCTTTCGGTTAATCTAGGTTGGGATGGAGGTGTACACGTTCAAACTTGTGGTCATCATTTACATTTAGATTGTTTAAATTCTTATCTACAATCCTTAAGGTCACAACAGCGTCAGCCTACTTTATCTCCGGAAAAGTAAGTAGCGAAATAATTGACAAAAGGGAAGTTTTTGATTTTTCTTTTCTAGGGGTGAATACCTGTGTCCATTATGTAGACAATTAGCAAACTCAGTACTACCTCTGTCCCCGCAATTAGGTGATAAAACGCAAATGGTCCGTTCAAGACCTAACGAGAGCATGTCACAAATTTTAGAAGAGCTTAGTAACTTTTTAAGAGAAAATGACCAAAAACCTGTAAGTATTTTTCTTATTGTTTGTTTTACACATTTTTTTTTCTGAATTATATTAAAAAAAGAGGGAAAATTGCACTTTTACACTTTTACCAAAAAAATTAATTGAAAACATCTTTATAAACTCTTTTAAGGGTTAATGTTATATTTCCAATAAAAAGTTGCTAATTCAATTCTGAACAAACTGACACTTAAAAAAAATAGGTAGCAGGCATTTGCAATTTTAAAAAAGATACAGCTTCCAAGTACATACGTTCTTATAATATAATAATTATATTTAGGCACTAGCGCAGAAAGGTTATTTTGTTATACCATATGGCATTACAATACATGTTATACAGGTTGTCCTGAATTGCATAAGCCAAACTTTATCTGATGATAAAACACTCAAAATAAGAAAACAAATCATAGAAGCATAGGTCATCGGATAATTAGTTTTTAAGTCTTGAATGAAAAAAAAAATTGCTCAAAAATATCTCATCCCAGAAAAAAATGCGTTCTGTAGCCGCTATAAAAATCGTTCAAATTACCAAAATTTTATTTTAGCTATAACTCCAAAACTTAATAACCTACTGAAAATTTGTTTGACTTTATTATTTGTCTTAAAAAACTATTAATGTTTCCGAAAATCCCAACTTTTTATATTTAATAACATTAGAAATATGCTAAGCATGATGATCAAAATGGGATACATGGAAGTCTATAAATGTTACAATAATAGAGGGTGATTCTTTAAATTATTTTAAAGAAAAAAGTTCCTGTCAACATATGAACTAAACGGCCTAGTTTTTAAGTATGTTGCAGTTGCAGGGTGTTAAATTTTTTCAAAAATATCATCTGTGCAAATAGGTACGTTGAAAGACGATTGTTATAGATTAACGTAACTTGAATTAAAAACTTAACTAGCAAAAGTAAATTCATTCAATTTGTCTGTTTTTAGTCCGGCTAAAAACTGCCCCGAAGAGGGGTTAAATGCATATATAACCCATTCTAATGGCCACATCTACATCATCCATTTTGAAGGGAGATAAAGCTCACAAACATATTGTTACGCCATCAACACCCCAAACCTTCCCTCCCAATGGCCAAGAACCAACCCCAAAAGGGGTTACAATCATCTCTGTTCGGCTCCAACCACTAAAACGCGCCAAAATCACCCTTCAAGCAGGTGAAAACACTTTTTTATATCATTGGCCAAATCTACTTATCCAAAATCTACACGTGTTTTTCGTCCACTCCTGTTACTGTTATAAAAAAACGTTAATTCTACGTCTTTGCCCACACTTCCAGGGACGTTTGTAGCCCCTTTTGGGTTTGGATCTTGGCCATTGGGAGGGGGATATATTCCTCCTTGAAAATGGGTGATGAAGTAGATTTGAATGGTGGAATAGGTTATATATGCGGATAATCCCTCTTCGGGGCAGTTTTTCACCAGTTTGGGGGAATAAAGGTGCTAGTAGAGTGACAGTATGTTCATGTTCCTTACAAATCGGTGACATCGCTATCCACATTGCATTTTTACTCCATGCAAATGAATGGGTGATATCACTATCCGCATTGCATTTTTATTTCATCTACACACAATTTGAAATGGGGGAAATGAAAAAAGGAGTAAAAGTAGCGAAAAACAAACCATCTGCGGGATTTTTATGATTGGAATTTTATTCCAGAGGCCAAAAATAATCATAGCAATTTTCATTTTTGATTGAGACTATTTCTCAATGTAATTAGTGTGCGGTCCTTTAATCTCTGCGTTAAGTTTTTTTTACTGACTCAAAGAAAAAGTCTATTTCATTGTGAATAGTTAAGAATAAATTTCTATAAAAAATTTTTGTGCGAAAAATAGTTTTAAAGTTATTTTTTATTTTTTCAAATATTTATCGATTGTCTTTAATATATTCCTTAAGTATGTGTGATACTTAACAGCCCTGTGCTCATTTCTTTTTTATTTTTAATCTACAAGCCTTATCCCATAATACTTGGCTCAACTTCATGAAAACTATCATTTATATTTTATTCCTAAATCATGATATAGAATTTAACTATAACATTATTTATTAATAACATTTGACGAGTTTTATATCTTAATACAAAAAATTACATTTTTATTAATATAAATATAAAAGAACGATATCCTTTGATTTAAACTGATGTTTAACAGTTATAATATGCAGCGGAAATGTAGTAAAAATTCAGTATCAAGTTGGCTTTGAAATAAACTTCAGTGTTTAGTCATTTAGTTTTAATAGATAGATTATATCGGCTTTGTAATAGTAGTCTGTCTGAAATTTCGATAAATGGATTCTGTAATTATTAACTTCGTTGCCATGATACACCTGCAGTGCACCGATTCTACTGTTACTGTCTGAAAATCCAAGACTCGGGTTAGTAAATATCAATTTTTCGCCTTTAATTTTGACACTTCGGCAGTTTACATAAATTATCCACATTTCAAGAGTATTTATCTCATTTGGTATATAAAAAATATAGATACTTTTCAGCTTCTATTTTAAAATATTAAAATGTACATTTATATAATTTCCAGTCTATTTTATCTACGTTTTTCACGTGTCATTACATTTTCGAGAAAATAATGCTCACATATCAGTAATAACCTGTCTTTCTTTCACTGTGAGAAACACACAACGCTGCATTAGTATAAGATTTTTTAATTTCTAGATTTAAATATAATACACGTTTGATTTATGATATTCGCATTCGCAAATATCTTTGAATATTTTGCGAATATGAACGTGAAAGGAAAATGCAGAATGTGAAAACAATATTAGGTAAATTAAACAAAGAAGTATTCATTTCTTTTTAATTACAAAACTTACTTAAAACAATTATATCTTTCTATAATCAACCTTTATATTTGGTGTTAATTAATCACCTTTCTTTAGACATTAGAAAACAAATATAACTATGTTTATATATATATTATATATGTATGTAGGTAATCTAATTAAGTATTGTTGTGATCAGTCTCTGTCTACACATATTTTGATAAACATTTAGACTTAAAAATTAAAAACTTATATAAGAAAAAAAACAAATCTTAAGCTTCATTCACAACCAGCCAATTACAATTACAATTAGTACTTAGAATTAATATTAGACGTAGGGTGAAAATGAACGTGTTTTGATCATTCAGAACGTCGAATTCTAGCGAAAATTAATTTACAGTGAAGGTCAAGTATTTCTCAATACCTAAGTGATTAGTGAACCCAATATTTTTCGCCGGAACGGCACTTTTCGTCTCGGAAACATAGTTTATTGCACAATAATAATTGAAACAAACAAATTTAATATAAACAAACATTCACCATATTTAAGGTTAGGTGATTTGTCATTTACTCATTTGTTTACAACAATGACAACAAGCGCGCAGGCGCAAATATTTTTCAATTGCAATTAGTGGCAAAAGCTTGGACTTTGCAAGGTACTAATAATTCTAAGTGTAAGTATAAGTGGAAACGTTAATTTAAAGGTTGTGAACCATCATATATAAAGTCACATGCCAAACTTTTACCGCTAATTCTAAGTACTAATTGTAATTGTAATTGGCTGGTTGTGAATGAAGCTTAAAACTTCTTTAAAAAAAAATAAACACTTTTTCTTAATTCTTTTATGAAACAGTTAATAATCAAACTTGAGAAGAGGAATATTAAACGGCATATTTTGAATCATAGATAAACGGCGCTAGATTTAAAAACTGATCATTCGTATTCGCATTCGCATTCGCGAATGTTAACAACAGATGTTTGCATTTGCATTCGCGAATGCTTTAAAAACTGGCATTCGGTACATCACTAATACACACCTCAACAAATATTTGACACAATGTCTAAAAAATGTCAGTATAATGATCTAAACATTGAGGCAACTTGTCAAAAATCCTGCAGTGTGCTGCCGTGTTTCTAAACTAACTGCAACAGGGCAATGGAACAGACTACAGAAGCAGCACAGGTGCTGCCGTTTAACAGGCAATGGTTTGACATTTTTAAACACCATGTCCAAACTTATACACACTGTTCTAGCAGAGAAGTGACCATAAGTCAGTGTAGTCTTGATTAATGCAGTGGTTTAATACATACTATTTATTTAATATTATAAAATTTGTAATTCTCTAAAAAATACTACTTTCATTTTTATAATTTTCGAAATACAATGAAATCTTCCTGACCGACTGAAAGTGTCCCTCCAAGAGGGGTGTCCGCCTAAAAGAAATAAGAAAAAAAATAGTTTTTTTTAATGAAAACTGTAATTAAAGAAATTGGGACATTTAAAACATATATGTATGTATTTACATACATACAACAAATGTCTTAAAATAAATAATAATAATAATAATAATAATAATAATAATAATAATAATAATAATACAAATCCAATTACAGGACAAATTTATAAGTATCAGATACAGAACAAAAAAAAAAACAAATAAAAGAATGCCGAAAAATTATAAAACAAATACAAAAAAAATGTAAAAAAATATGTACATTATATGCATATAGTATACACAACCTAGTTCCTAGATGCTGAACTTAACAACAGCACAATTAACAATTTGCGAGAGAGTATTAGCATTAACATCGCAAGTATCAGATATCAAATTGAAATTTTTGCACATAATATACAGGATGATTCATTAACAATGGGAAAGTCAAAAGCTGAAGATACTACACGTGAAATGGTGACCATTGGCGCAAACATGCCTTATCTGAAAGTTAATAGTTTCGAAAATACAGGGTGTTGAAAGTTAAAATTTTAAATCGTTTTTTTGCGATTATTCTAAAAATATATAGGTTAGGAACTTGAAAATTTGTGAAACTATATTTTTTTAGGCGACGAATAAGATGCGTGTTGTAATTTTAGCATTGCTCATAGAGGGCGCCACTTACGGCCAATTTTACCGAACTTAATAACTTTTAATCCTGTATATTTAACATGAAACTTGATTCAAAACCTGAAAGAGCTATCATGTTCCCATTAATTATGTACTATTGTTTCATTTCGGTATCTCGATCCGTTTTCGAGAAAAATCGATTTAACGAACACTATGTTTTGATAATATGAGAAATTAAAAGCGAAACAAACCAAGTGTTTCTTCGTGTTTTTACAACAATTAACAATAAAACAAATAAAATACGTAATTATGATTTAAAGTAATTGTTCGAAGAATCCACCGTTGACACTGATACACTTTACACGTTTTCTGAGAGATCTTCGAGTTTGAAACAACATATTGAGATTGCGTCTGACTTCGTTGGAAGCGATTTGTATTCTTTGCCACAACTCTTCACACGAGCCAATAGATTCTTTGTAAACTATATCTTTCATTCCAGACCAAATAGAAAAATCAAGTGGATTGAAGTCCGGACTTCTGGATGGCCAAGCAAAAATGCTTACATGGCCAATCCAGCGATTTGGAAAAACTGCATCTAAATATGCACGCACTGGCCAAGAAAAATGCGGTGGAGCTCCGTCATGCATGAACCACATGTCTCTTCTTAAATAAAGTGGAACTTCTTCAAGCCGTGGACGCATTTTTACTTGGCCACCCAGAAGTCCGGACTTCAATCCTCTTCATTTTTCTATTTGGAAGAATCTATTGGTTCGTGTGAAGAGTTGTGGCAAAGAATACAAATCGCTGCCAACGAAGTCAAACGCAATCCCAATATGTTGTTTCAAACTCGAAGATCTCTCAGAAAACGTTGTGTAAAGTGTGTAAATGTCAACGGTGGATTCTTCGAACACTGACTTTAAATCATTATTACGAATTTCATTTGTTTTATTGTTAATTGTTGTAATAACACGAAGAAACACTTGGTTTGTTTCGCTTTTAATTTCTCGTATTATCAAAACATAGTGTTCGTTAAATCGATTTTTCTCGAAAACGGATCGAGATACCGAAATGAAACAAGAATACAAAATTAATGGAAAAATGATTGCTCTTTCAGGTTTTGAATCAAGTTTCATGTTAGACATACAGGGTATAAAGTTATTAACTAAATTTTCGGTAAAATTGGTCGTAAGTGGCACCCTCTATGAGCAATGCTGAAATTACAACACGCATCTTATTCGTCGCCTAAAAAAAATAGTTTCACAAATTTTCAAGTTCCTAACCTACATATTTTCAGAATAATCGCAAAAAACAATTTAAAATTTTAACTCAACACCCTGTATTCAACTTTCGGATAAGGCATGTTTGCGCCAATGGTCACCATTTCACGTGTAGTATCTTCAGCTTTCGATTTTCCCATTGTTAATGAATCACCCTGTATATAGGAGATTTCAAAACTATATTGGCCGCTTGGCAGTAAAATGTAACATTTTGCCTGGAACTTATTCTAGGGATTTGAAAATAAAACTGTTGCAATACAAATAAAAACCTTAAAACTTAAGGAAAAAATAAGGATTTGTTACCTTACAAAATACATACAAAATATAATAGAATACAGGGTGTCCCGAAATTCATGCAACAAAATTTGGTCATAGATTCTTAAGACAAAAGGGGACCCGTATTTTTTCTTTTTGCCAACTGGCTCCCTCTTTCAGAGTTACAGCCCCCTGAAATCTGCCCTAGGAAGTCTTTTTTATATTTCAGAACCCTGTTGTACGAGAATCACTAAATTTGATACACAGGGGTTTTATGACATATGGAATCTGATAGTGCTACGCTTTTTGGCGGGGAACCCTGTTGAGACACTTTTTCGTGGCTCCCCTTGTTTTTTGAACCAAAAAAATTTGGTCGCAAATTTGATTTTTTTTTAAATTATTAGTTAGCTAGAAAGCCATTTGAATTTAGAATCTTTTTTGTCTCTTGATATTTGTTTCGTAAAACACAATGTTTTTGAGGAAAATGGCGAATCTCGATATGCATTCGATCACATTTTGACATTTTTCTCGAAAACATTGCCTTTTACGAAAAAAGTATAAAGAGACAAAAAGTCTCTAAATTTAATAGCTTTCTAGTGGACTCATAATTTTTAAGAAATTTAAATATGCGACCAAATTTTTTTAGCCCCAAACACAAGGAGGCCCACGAAAAATTGTCTTAAGGCCAAAAAACGTTGCACCATCAGATTCCACATGTTATAAAACCTCTGTGTACCAAATTTAGTGATTCTCGTCCAACAGGATTCTGAGATATAAAAAAAAGATTATTCTTAGGGGCGGACTTCAGGGGGCTGTAACTCCGAAAGAGGGGGCCACTTGGCAAAAATAAAAAATATGGGTCCCCTAAATTTGTCCTAAGAATCTGTGACCAAATTTTGTTGCATGAATTTCGGGACACCCTGTATAGTAATACATAAAATGAACAGAAATGTTACTTTAATGACGCAAAACTTCATATATTGTTGTTTGTCTCTTCTTTTTCTTTAAAATGGCGTCCAGAAATCGTATTTCTAATTTGGAAAGAAGCTCGAAAGACTCTGCATCTCCGTGATCTTCGGCAAAATGTTTAAGCTAATTGGTTAAGATAATAGCTTCACCATAATTTGGTATAGCCTCTGTTGGTACTGGAACCTCATCGACATAAGAATCTTCGGAAAATTCTTGTACTTCAACTAGATTTTTAATTTTTAGTCCTGAATCTTCAACATACAAATTTTCATCTAGGTTCAAAAGATCATTAAGGTTTAATTATCAGTCAATTCAAACAAATTCTTATTTTTGGATCAGATGTAACATACTCAGTTAACTGATCTTCACTTTGCATATTTTCATGGTTAAATTCTGCTTTACGGAAGCAATTTTTAACTGTTTCCTTTTTATTTTGTTTTCTGTCCATTTAAGAGAATATTTTCTTGTGTCCGCGTCCGTTCAAGGGAATGTCCGTCCAAGAGGGAGTTAACACAATGCAAATTATATGAGTTGGTCGGACCATGAGAAACTGTTCGTCCAAGGGAGGTGTCCGTGTAAGGGGGGTGTCCACGAAGAATTTCACTGTATCCTATATAGGGTACAACACCACGTAACCATTTTACAAAATTTATTCTTGTTTAAGACTTTCACTACATAAGAAACAGAATTTAAAATAAAGCGCTCAAAAAAAATATAAAAATACAAATTACATACAACTGCAAAAATATATACAGAAATAGAAATGTAAATACACACATATGTGACAAATCGCACGTCCTAAGTTTATAAATGTCCTAAGTCATATGACGTGAGACTAGTTTCATCTCAGTTTACATCTTGGCTCCTTACCTTCTTTCTCTATATTCCAAACATAGTCAAATATATAGGAGTGTTATATATATTGTATTGTTATTATTATTTTTTATTAGTCGTGTAATTTAATCTAATATATAAAATTCTCGTGTCGCGGTGTTTGTTATCAAACTCCTCCGAAACGGCTGGACCGATTTTGATGAAATTATGTGTGCTTATCGGGCAGGTCTGAGAATCGGCCAACATCTATTTTTCATACCCCTAAATGTTAAGGGTGGTCCACCCCAAAATTTTTTTTTTAATTTTTTGGACAAAATTTTTTATTTTTATTTTTTTATGATGTGGCTTTAAAAAATACATACAATCCTAAATTTTCACCCTTCTACCATCAACCCCTATTTTTTAATAGCGATATTAGTAATTCAATAATTTTCAACCCCGGTCGATAACTGATCAATTATCACTTGATCATTTTTTTATCCCCGCCAGGCGTCGACCGGTGTCACTTCTGACCCAGTAAACAGAACGGAGTAGGGATGAGATCTCTCTCACACAATAAGCCGTTTCTCACTCTCTACAGTTTTCGGCCATTATTATTATTGTTTGTGCATCAATCGTAATAGTGACGTTTACTATTAACATTAATAAAAAAAATATACACGATATACACTGAATAACACTAAATATAATATAGATGGTAGAAGTGAAATTTCTTTATGAAAAATCTACTAAAATAATCCTAGGAATAATTTATATGGCAAAACAACGTTTGCCGGGTCAACTAGTTTGTGTATATAATTATGTTTAGGTACCTTTGGATATCTCAACTTGTCAAAATGGGAATATCTACTTACCTTCAAGTGCTTAAGAAAATAGATATTAGTCTCACTGAAATTTATATTTTTCTTTGTCACAATAAATTATTCTTGAATATAATTTTGGTTAATATGAATATATAGTTACTTTTTGAAATTAAATTTCTTCAAAACAAAATAAATTTGAAAATAAAATTTTTCTATAGAATGTAAAGAAAAATTTATTCTATTATCTCTAAGGGTGGTTCTTTAAAAGAAAGTATCTCTGAATGAAATCCTGTGTTTTAAAAAATTTATATTAAAATTAAATTGATTTTTTTTATACAATTTAAATAAAATTATATTTTTCCTACGCCAATCCTTATACTAAAACTTAACTTAAACAACAATGTTCAGAATACGAATATTCCATACTAAATTTCACTCAGGTCTAGATAAATTTTAGTTAGTTTACCTTTTGTTAATACTGTCCGATGCACTAAACTTCTTTTTCTTTTCTCCTTGATCACTTCTGGTTTCACTATGCACCCTCTAGCTTTATCCAACTTCTGTTAGTTTATTCCGTGTTGTCTTGTACTCCTATTTCCTGCTGTATACTTCTGCTCCCTGACGGTAACTTGAGTTATGTGAATTTCTTCTCAAATTTGGGTTGTTCTCTATAACACGTTTTAACCTTGTTTTCGTTATTAGACTTACTTGTATTTGTATCTTCCGTAATCTTCAATCAAAATGTGTATCGAAACCGTTTTCATATATTCTTTCTGATACATGGTTTTTCCTTTTCTTATTACTTTTATTATCTTCTCCCAATAACTTTATCTTCCTTATTTTTTTTTTAAATTCTAGCTTTCTAAAATTCTAGCTGTCATATATTAATGTTTATTATTCTCCCTTTTTTTTTTCTCGTTTACCCAACACTTTTTCTTCTTAGTAACCGCACTTCTGTTTTCACATTTTAAATTTTTATAGCTCACTATTTTCTTTACTTATTACTATTTTACAATACTTTCCCATTTAAAAAAAAATCAATTCAATTTTATTAGTACATTTTAATTTTATGACAAGCGACTTCTGTCAGATATTTTCTTCTTTCAATTTTACCCCTTTCTAATATGCAATTTTGAATACATTACATTTCCATACATCTCAATATATTTAGTCAAAACATTGAATTATATATATTTTTTATTTTGTATTACTTGATCTAGTAACTCAATTCTATTTTGCATATTTTTGAGTTTGTATGTTAATGATTTGATTAAGAAAAACAATTATTTTCTCTATTTTCTTTATTTTTGTTTTTCTTATTTCTATTAAAGTATTTAGGAATCAACATAATTTAAGTTCACTGGGCCAACTAATATGGAATGGAGGTCGTATTACATTGCTTCGTATTTCCATAATCACTATTTTTATTTTCAGAGTACGTCAAATATGGCCGAAGCTATAGGAAAAGTAATGGAAGACATGTCGAGCAGTACTCAACTCAAACCTATGTTTAAACCAAAAAGTGAAAAGCCAATTCCTCAAAGTTTGTTTTTGTTTGTAACTTCCATTGCTAGGACGAACCTGGAAGTAGAACTGATTCAGAGGGGAGGGTCTCTTGTGATATCAGGAGCAGATCCTCCCAATCCCTTATTACCAAAACGAGATTGCATAGGTAAAAATATATTCTATTAAATAAATATAAATATATTCCACTAAATAAAGTAAATCCATAATAATATAAGATTGTACTAGGTATTTTTAAACTTAAAATAATAATATGAAAACCTAAACATATTTTTTTCTGAGATACAGGGCTTTAAAGTCAGTTTTTTCTATTATAACTTCTACAAGTACACATCAGCTTCTAGAAACCAAATCTTTTTTGTTTTTCTGTGATTTCTCCACTGTGGCTGCACATGTCAACTTTTTTTTCCGACAGTACTCAAGTCATGCACAGAACTAATGCACAAACTACTTCTCTTGTTTATAACGAGCATTCAAATAAAAACGTGGTCAAAGTTGGCTCTGACACATTGGACGTAGGGAGTAGCTTATAGCGACCAACTTAACCTCATTTCTCAAGGAGCTGTATAGCAGCTGTCAGTTTCAATAACGTTAATGACTATATATAACTTTATTTTAAAGAATAATCGTGATAACAATAACAAACAACTAAAGGAGCTTTTTTTAACACTGTGTGGCAGGTACCGACTGATACTCCCACCATTTGTGATAAAACACGTACTCCTTGTTCCAAGCACTTTTCACACCTGTTCCTCAAAGAATTAAAGACATTTTCTAAGATGCTCGGGGTATTGTTAATTTCACGAATCTTGTCTATAAGTCGAGCCTGCAGATGGTTTAAATCAGGAATAGGCAGTTCAAAAATAGTGTTTTTAAGGTAAGGCCACAAAAAGAAATCACACGGCGTAATATCACATGACCTCGGTGGAAATTCATGTT